>NW_009724846.1:0-23186 GCF_000703405.1 Apaloderma vittatum | reverse complement strand
TGCCACTCATCACAACTCTCTGAATTCTGTTGTTGAGCCAGTTTGCAACCCACCTCACAGTCCAATCATCTATTCCACATTTCTTGAGTTTACCTATGAGGATGTTATTTTATATAGCAGTTGGTCAGCCCCCAGGTCTGCATCCCAGACAGATCCAGGACACAGTTTCATATACCTACACTGCAGTGCCTACTTAACTTTTAGCTTTGAATCTCACTTAGTAATATGGATGCATATTGTCTCTTCCTTGTGTCTAACATCCTCCATGCCATTTATTTGCTTTTGGTCAGCTCTCGCAATCTTCAAACACCTTTGACTGTCTCCAGTGCCAGTGACAAAACTCATACAAAAGTAGAGACAAAAATCTTAGCAGCCTGAAGAAAATTGCACAGCTCTTACACTGACACTGGAAACACATGTATGAGTTTTCTCTGCTTCTACCAGTACTACCTCAGAACATTTTTTTTGTTGTTTATTTTATGTGGATGCTTTTACAACAACTTTCAATTGCCTGTTGAAGAGGCAGTCTTCCCTCTTCCTCTTCTAGGTGTCTCACTCTTCCCACCCAGACTGTCCATCTGGAATTCCTCCTCCTGGCCAGGTGCAGTCATAAAATAATGCTTCTCAGCCCACTTAATTGTCCTCAAGTGACAGATGGGATTTGACTATAGCTGATAAGCCATAAGCACATGAAGCAGATGAGCAGTTAATTAGCAATGCTCATGTTTCTATGCAAATATCTATAGAAACTAGACATAGAAAGACAGCCTTATCAAGCCAGTTAGTCCATCCTCTCTCTACTAACACCTTTTTTGCTCATGTGCTAAATTTTAAAGGTTTAGGCGTTTTGGGTTAGTTTCCCACCTCCAAGCTACTTTTAAATCGTAAGTGACCAAGCTCCTATCAGCTCCCTTAAGACACAATTCCACAGCCTAATGAATCTTGCTGTCAGGAAATGTTTTCTTTATGTTCAGCCTAAAGCTAGTTCTTGAAAAATTGAGCAGACAAAAAACAAGAGGAAAAAAATCATCTCTGATAACATTATAGGACAATTTCTAAAACCAGACTGAGCCCTCATGTTTCCTAGGACACATTAGCACTTCTGTAAACAGTTGCATTAGAAAAAGAATCAGTGCAATTTTCTCTTGGTAGCAGGTTTTGCTTTATCCTACCACATTACACAAATCGAAAGATTCTGGTCATTAAACAAAGAAAGTGATCAATAAGGTAGAAACAAATGTGGTAATCCCAGGAAAAGAGGCAATACAGTTTGTCTTTCTTATATTCCACATCAAAACGCAACGGTCAATGTCTATGCAGGCATGCAGTCTTTCCATTTATTTAACAAGCATTCAGAACACATAGAAGAGGCTGGAGAACTTTGGCGAAAGATTCACCCCCTGAGGCCCAGCTATTTCATAAAATAGCTCAGGGTTCCTTAGGTTTTCAGAGTAGCTCAACAATACCTGAAAAAAGGTGTTAAAACTTGAGCTGAGCCTAAGTTAATTACTCCATGAAATTATAAGATATAAAGACATATTTTAGTGTATTACTTGTCTCGCATTGAGCATGTTTCTTTTGTATACGCATGTCAGTCTTCTGATGTTCTTATGTCTCAAGTCTTGAGAAATCTGTTTACAGCTCATAACTAAAGAAGTTTAACAAAACAAGATATTCCAGCCTCAATAAATTGTGAAATCCAAATCCTTTAGTCTCCCCTGTTCTTTTATCTCTTGCTTTAGAGCCTTTTCTCTACTTTTTTTCTATCTGAAAATTCTCTCCCTAGAAAAATCCTGCAACAGCAAAGACTTCCCTGGAGACGCAAGGCAGATGCCAGTGAATTATTCAGCCCATATAAAGCTTAGGTCAGTCAGAGACAAGATGTACACCAAAAATCCCAAATTAAAGCAGCACATTTTATAGAAACCATATATCTTCATCAGTCAGATGCCTACCTGAAAGAGTTTCCCCTATCTGCCATACTTTCTAACTTAGTACGGAGATTGAGCTTAGACTACTGCACCACCATAAGCAACAGCCTTCCAGGAGGCCTATCTTCTATACATTCAGAAGTTACTATTATTAGACTTCCAGATGAACAGTTTCTCAAGACAGACAACAAAATTCTTTCTCCTCTTTTCAGCTTAAAGAGACCCATAACACAACTTATTCTTCCCAAGGAGTAAGCAAAGGCCTACCTGCTTCGGTTGCCAGAGCTCCGCAGCAAACCTCCCGGTGCTCTCACAACCACAACCAACCGCTACAACTGTCAAGAAGCCCAAGGTGCAGAGAGAACAATTTTCACCTAGCAAGGAGTGAAACACTCTAAAAGCTATCTGAATTACTCGATTATATCAGCATCCTTTCCCAATCAGGGGTGCTAATAACATAGTAAATTCAGCAGTGAAGCCCTGTCTCAACATCCTGGTAGAAGATCACTGTTTCTGCCCACACTTGTAAGCACTGAGTAATTAGCACCTCTTTGCACCCTGCTGAAATACAGCTGTGGGCTCAGCCAAATGCTTGTCAGGCTGCGCTATGGGAACCATAGGAATCAACGTGTCCTGAGTCAAATTGGTCTGAACACATCTGAATGTGTCATGCCTGTGGTATACCCAGCCTGGTATCTTGTCTGCTAGTAGGCAGTAATGGAAATCAACCAAAGTACTTAAAAGCAATGCAAGCCTACAAGTGGTGTTTTTGCAGAATACTCTCTCCCTCGGCCTCGTAGCTGCTTGTGGTCTAGCTAATGTTGTTATCAGAAAGTACTGTCTTTGCACATAAACCCCTTTGTGTGTTTGTTTAGCTCTCTACTGTCACTGGATCATCATCTTCTGTACCTACAAAGAAGTAGGGCTTTGTACCAACCAGAAAAGGTCACACAGCACTTTCCAGGGATGTTCAGTAGTTTTACAAGGATTAGAACCCCAAACTTTTATTTCCTGGACTAGAGAGTACAAGAAGATATTTGTTGCATCAGCCAAAATCTCTTCCTTCTGCCATTTTATTTCATTATACAGAAAAGCAAATAAAATCATGAATGAATCATCATCTGAAAAATCTCAGGAAATCAGAAATCACAAGTTTATTGATGACAGTGAGTACACTATGTTTAATAACTACTCCTATGCTTACTTCTCTTATAGGATACATGTGCTAATCGCAGTGACTGTCTTTGAAGATTTATTTTGACTTTACACCTCTGCTGTAGTCACATATTAGAAGCTTTCATATCAAGAAAAATGAGTTAACATATTGCTGCTGACTGCATGATGTGGCAAGTTAGAGCGGGACGTTGAAACTTTTTCACAGGTAGTCCATCTTTGTTTAACTGAATGTTGCATATATTATGTGAATAAAAGGTTGTAGTCTGTCACTGGAGTAAAATAATGGTATCAATAGAATTTCTTCTAGTATGAATTTCATCAGTAGCTCAGTATGAGAATTCACAATAATAATAAAAAATACGTGAAAAAGATTGGGTTTGCCTGGACATGACACTTGGAGGATTTCCAGCATCAAGTGAGACAGGAAGCTAAGTATTGCTATTTCTGCATGCTTTTTTATAATTCCCCGTGCTAGTATATCCGTATCCCTCCCAAATAACTTAAATCCAGCAAAAATAAACAGGAATATGATACATGTGATAACTATTTTCTTCAACTGTTTTAAAGCATGTAAACAACTGTACAAAAAGGTTCAGTGGCTTCTACTTTAGCTAACGCTTGCTATTTGAGTCCTGTTTTCATAACAGTCTTGCTGAAATGAAAAGCCTAAATGGAGCTTTCCAGTGGGCCTGTTCGTGTAGGCATAGCTGACTCTGTTGCTGCTACTGCGTAACTCTGGTATTTGATCTGGTTTCCATCCCACTAGTTTAGCACTGCCTCACCGTTGCCTACGCTTCATCACAATGACACCCCATTTAATGGGCGACCTGATCAACAGCTCTGCTGTAGACACTGCGTGTGATCGCAGACTGGTTTAAGCCATAATCCGTGCCCCATTTTTCTTGCTTATAGAATAGTAGCAGCAACCCAATTTATGTGGAAGTCTCCAAGGATCAATTTTTCCATATCTACTCAGAGTTCTGAGTGGAAGATACACCAAAAGGATACAAAGTTGTTACTGCAGTATCAGCATACCTATGCGCAGTCCCCTAAAACTCTACACTCTAGGGAGTTTTTAACTTAAATCATCAGGAACTCCTCATTCCCCCTTCCCACGACTGAAAGATGAATCACCTGCTAAGGATAATCCCTAACACATTTAAAAGTGGAGTAGTTGTGAGTTTCATTTTTAAGCATAAGAGAATATGAACCGTGTATCAGCCAACAAAATTTCCAGTAGAAAGAGCACTGAAAGGCTGCATGGGACTGCTCTACCATAAGAAACTTTCTCTCACTTTTTTCAGCTGCTTCTTTTACTTTTCAGGTCTCACAAAAGCACTAGGAGTAAAGTCCTTTTTAATTCTTGAGTGATCAGTCATGTGTGTGTCCCCTCTCGCCTTCCATTCTATTTGTACAGCTAAAATTTGGAGATTAATGCTCTCCAGATATTGAGGACTATGATGGGCTGTTTTACCACAGCCCAGGCCTTCCACTTCAGTGCCATGTGTTCATTGCCATTTTACTTTCATATTACCCATCTTGTGAACCTTAAAGCAAATTCAGCTTTATTACAGCCATTCTGCTTGGGGAAGTTATCAAAATATCTGTTCCTTTACGCATAACCATCTACAAAGAACATACCTACTAGGGCAAGAAAACAAAACAAATGAGGAAAGAAAAATTCCACAACGAGAAGTGTTACCAACTCTGTATGGTTATAAGCAATCCTAAAAATGTTAAGAAAGACCGATTTTATCAGAAATTGAGAGATCAGTTTGTCTTATTTTGGTTAGACTGACTAACTATAATTTGGAGAGTTTCTGTTTTCTAGAATAAAAAGCAAAAAGCTTGTTTCCTAAAAAAATAGGATAAAATGTTGCATTAAAGATTTTCACATGATAAAAAGTTCAATTGTGTTTTAAAACAAAACCCACAACATTCCAGCTGAAAATATCTTTTTTTAAAAAAACAAAGGAAGATGTTCCTGAATAACATCCACCCACAACATATCCGTTAAACCAATTTAGACAAAACCTATTATCTAATTAAAAAAGTTGACTGGAAATTCTTCACCATCTCTCATTAAGCTGTTTCTCTCCTTTTACCAAGAGTTACTCCCCTGAGTGTATCATTCATCTTCACTAGTCCATAAACACTTCATAAATATCAGTACATTTAGACTTAAGACAGGTCTCTGACATATGTTAATACCATCTCCTATTACAAAAGCAGAAGTGAAAAGCAAGGTTTATGCCTATAGCTAAGAATGAATCTAGCTATACGCACAACATACACATAATATGTATATAAACGTATATGCCTAATGATTAAAAAAAAAAAAGAATTAAAAGGGATAGAAAGGAATTAAAAATGGGGTTTGAGCTGACTTGAAAGTTTTCTTCAAACAGGCAGAAGATACTTTGTTTAAGTTGGACTCATCTAACCTTTCCAAAAATATTTATTGATTCTGAAGTGGAAACATAATTGTGAATTATCAGAGCATTTAATTTCAAATTACCATTTCTATTTCAGAAGTGACCTAACTTCTCAAAAGGGGAAACATTTCCAAAATTAAGCAAATTGTAATCATGAATGTTGTCCTCCATTTTTCTTTGCAGTCAAGTGTGTGCTTATGGCAAGTTTTACCAAGTCCTGCATAGACTCTTTCTTGCAGGCCTACTTGACTTTAAGACCAAAGCCTTAATTACATGGTTCTGCTTCCTCCCAGAGTTATTTCTGATTTTGTCCTACAACAAATGAATATATTTATACATACATATGTCACAAGGGCTGGTACTGCCATTCATTTCGCTTGTGAGGTGGCAGGATTTACTGAATATCAATATTAAAATGCACTTACTGCAATACAGCCTACATTTTATTTTTATTAATTTTAATGTTGATTAAAAGTATTTTCAAAAAAAATTTAAGATTTAATCCTTGTTTTATTTTTTATTTAGTCCCAGTTGTTTCATTTATATTTGATAAACAAAAGCTTCATATCCTAGCTGTGTGTGATTTGCCAGCTCCTAATATTTATAATTTGCTTAATCACCGTTCATGTTGTGTTCAGACTGTTGGTCATCCTAATCACACGTGATACAGATGCTGCAGCTTCTCTGAATGACCAAAATACTTGAAAACATGGCTATTTGAATATCATGCTTGTCAAATAAATCTCAGAAAAATTCATGGCATTCAAGGGACCAATATCACTTCATGTCACCCAAAGCTTAGTGTCTGTCAGAATTGTAGGGAACCATCTTCCTCCTGAGTATCAGACTCCAGATGCCTACTGCTAAATAGGTCCTTTTCTTATCTGAGATGATTTTACTACCACATGCCCTATAAGCATTCAGAAATATCTGTTACTGTATTTTAAAATGATCAAAAAGAACTGTGTTGGCAAGGTAAAGGTTTTTCTCCTGTTCCTAGTAAGATTACAGAAATAAACAAACAAACAAAAAATAACCCAGTAATAAAAGAACCCTAAGATACATTACAAAAAAATTTTATAGCTACAAGAGACATGATCTGGAGCAAAGCAGAAATTTCTTTGAGAATAACAATCTGAGATCTTATATTAATTATTTCCAAACAGCTCTCAGATAAAACTTTGTTTAAATGTCAGAAAAGCTCTGAAAATTCAATCAGGAATGGAATTAAGGGAAACAAAGTTCCAGAACTGTGTTCTTTTTTTTCTTAGATGCTTTTTGCCACCTATAACTAAAGACTCTGTAAACATGACATAATCAACCTGGGGCATGAACACAGCCTGGCTTCCCATCTTGAAATACTGTGACTTGAAGAATAAGCTTCTGAAAATAGACCTGATTTGCTGGGGACTATGATTTGCTGCACAAATGAAGTCTCAAGCTGCAGCTTTCTTTTTACCTAAGCAAACAAGACAAGACATATTTAGGAAGAACAGCTGGCTGCAGAGTTCATTTTTGATTTTTATGTACTTGTAAGTACAAGAAGAAAGAGGGAATGTCTGTGAGAGTGTGTCAATGTGACTACATCACACACCAAACTCAGGAGGCTTTTTATTTAGGTTTTTCTAGAAGATGCTTGATTTTCATAATAGAAGGACTTTTATGGAGAATTGCACTTTCTAATGTATGCATTAGGCTCATCACAGTTCCATGACAAAGTAACACATGCTATCAAAAAAAAAAAAGTTGAAAGCAATTCCTTAAAATGAACACGGTTAGATTAACATAAAATAAGTGACAAAAACTCTGTTGAGATAGCACAGCCTAATAAAGACCTCATTCTCAGTGTCTGGCAAGATGGTGGTGGAAGGCCCTGTATATCTGATGGCCAGTGTGTTTAAAGTCTATCCCAACTAGGTCTCAGTTCCAGTTAGGTCACTACATGATCTGTCTGGGATTTAATGCTAACTGCAGCAATGTGGGAGTAGCAAGGTGTGTCAAATGAGAGGATCAGATCAATGAACCATCCTGGCAAGAATTGCAGCAGCTGTTCCTTGGCCTAAGGACATTATTTATTTTCAAATGCAAGTCATCATAAAATCATCATAGAATGGCCTAAGCTGGAAGGGACCTTAGAGACCATTTTAATCCAGCCTCCCTGTCACCAGGGACGCCACCTCTCGACTAGATCAGACAATACATGGAGTTGAATGGTAATCGAACCTGCGACCGTTGAGATAGTATATAGCATAACTTTGATTTTTCCATTCTTTGATAGGACACTGATGTAGGGTAGAAATCACCAATACACAGAAGTTCACCATGTCCTATCTCAGCTTTCTTGCAGGAGGATGGATTTCTTCCTTTTCTTGGTACAATTTGAAATGCAAGGAAGTTTCCTGAGCCACAAACCCCCAGGATTATCGTGGAAGTTTGTTATGCTGTTCACAGAACTAAGCAGGTGAGAAATTTGTCAAAGAAGAAAACAGAACACTAAGATGGGCATGAAATTCAGCCATTTGACATCCAGTACAGAAGAGACAGATCTCAGTCCATCAATTGCTCTCTCTCTGGAAAAAATACCATATGAAGGTGGACCTGTCACATTTTAGAGTATCTCTCACCATAATCTGAAAGCTTGTTGCTAGGTTCTACTATGAATTGAGGGAAGGGGCTATGATTATTGACTCATCTGCTCACTGATAATAAAAACTTCTTTGCGTTCAATGCAAAGGAAAAATAAATAAATAGCAACCTCATTCCACTCACTGATTCAAGGAGGTGAAAGAAAGATGGAGAAAAAAGAAACAAATGCACAAAGGGCTTCAATAACTTTTTCCATGTTCACGAAAAGGCTAAAATAGGTTAGATGTGACAAGTAAAACATTCCACAGAGAGTCAAGGAGAGATCAGCTACATGCAGTGTGAGCGGATACATATCATAAGCCTTCTTTTAGTTTAGCCTGGCGCTCTGGCTCAGTGGCAAAAAGGGTTGTACAATTGTTTAAAGATACAGAGACATCTTCATAGAATTGATCAGAGAATCATTGGATGGTTAAGGCTGGAAGGGACCTTGAAGATCATCTAGTTCCAACCCTACTGCTGTGGGCCAGGACACCTCTCCCACTAACCCAAGTTGCTCAAAGCCCCACCCAGCCTGGCCTTGAACACCTCCAGGGATGGGTCATCCACAACTTCCTTGGGAAACCTGTTCCAGTGCTTCACCACTCTCGTGGTAAAGAATTTCTTCCTAATATCTCACCTAAATCTACCCTCTTTCAGCTTCAGGCTATTGCCCCTTGTCCTATCACTACAGGCCCTTGTAAAAAGCCGTTCTCCAGCTTTCCTGTAGGCCTTCTTCGTGTATTGGAAGGCTGTTACTAGGTTAGCCCACAGCCTTCTCTTTTCTAAGCTGAATAACCCCAGGTCCCTCAGCCTGTCTTCATAGCAGAGGTGCTCCAGCCCTCTAACCATCTTCGTGGCCCTCCTCTGGACCCACTCCACCAGATCTATGTACTTTTTGTACTGTGGGCTCCAGAACTAGATGAAATACTCCAGGTGGGTCTCACCAGAACAGAATAGAGGGGGAGAATCACCTCCCTTGACCTGCTCATCACACTCCTTTTGATGAAGCCCAGAACATGGTTCACTTTTTGGGCTGCAAGTGCATGCTGCCAGCTCACATTGAGCCTCTCATCAGCTAACACGCCCAAGTCCTCCTCCTCAGGGCTGCTCCCAATCTGCTCTCTACTCAGCCTATATTTGTGCTTGGGATTACCTCGACTCACATGCAGGACCTTACACTTGCTTTTGTTGAACTTTATGACCCTCTGCCAGTAAGGCCAGTTCTCTGCAGTTCACATGAAACTGCTGTCACTCACCCCTGGATCTGAAAGAAAATGCCATTCACCAAGGCACCTGAAACTTCTCCCACCAGCTGAAGGACACAGAATCACACACACAGAATGTAAGGGGTTGGGAGGGACATCTGGAGATCATCTAGTCAAACTTTCCTGCAGAGCAGGAGGACCATTAAGTCCAGTCAGGGTAGAGTGCTCAGAAAACATGAACAGGGGAAAGCTTACCCTCTGTGAGACTCCTGGCCACATTGTGTAATCGTGAAGCCTCTCAATAACCTTCCCCTTTCCTCAAGAAGATATTATTGTTAAAATGCATGTGGGGAGCTCTGAACCAAAGATGTAGCTGTGGTAATAAGGAAAGGTCACATTGTCCTTGCAAAGTGGTTGTCAACTGAAGCGTTCGTGACTTGATATGCTACTTGGTCACATGAAATGGAACTAGGAAATACTTACATACTTCACAGTGGTATTTGTCAAGCAAAATGAGATTTTCCAGGGAAATACAAGACATTCTGATTATAGGAGCCTGTAAAAAACCCCTTGATCCTTTCCTCCTTTCCTCCATGAGAGTTTCTGGGACCAAACATATTTTCTACTGAACATTTCCAGGGGACATAAGTTATCTGACTATCTGTCCTGACTACAGGCAGAAAATGCAGTCAATAATTTGGAAAGCAAGGAATCAATGTTGTACCCTTACTTAAAAAACAATATACTGTAAGTATCTGGCAGCAGCAGTGATAACATTCACTCACACTGGAGATAATTCATACAAAATGCCAACCAGACATCAGTTTAGTAGACCAACAAAATGATCTCAGTCCAGATACGTTATGTCCTGTCGATACGTTTGTCTTTTTTAGTTTACTACACTTATTTCACATACAAACCATACAGAGCTTTCTGAGTATCACATGTATTTACCTAGTCACAGGAATATTCACAAAGGGAGGGAGATAAAATGATTACTGAAATGATTGGGAAGGTTTTGATTTTTGTCTCTGAGGAGGCACACTTTTTGTTGTTGGCGTCTTTCAAACCAGACAGGGATTGCCGAGTGAGCCATGACAGGCATTTTCTTTTTCCTCTCGACTTTTCCTTTTGCCATTTTACTGCTCGTTGTTTCCACTCTGTACTGAAAGGGCAGGTACATTTTTTTAAGGCTGTTAACAGAGGGATCTGATATAAATTCTGGTACAGTCAGTGCTTCCTATCTAGCACATATACAGGTGCTGCCCTTTCACTTATATCACAATCCACCTATTCTGCCACTGCAACAGAGGGTGTGGCATGTTTAGGACATCCTCTTCTCCTTTCTTGTTCTTAATTTTTATCTTTAGGCTGTAACAAAAGAAGGATTACTCATTCTGACTGGCATGTATACTGAAGCTTTTCTGAGGAGCTTAGACATGACGATAGAATGGCTAAGGACTCATCGCACTTAGTGCCATTTTGAGGTCTTTTGCTCCTCAGCCTGTCAAAGAAAATTGCAGCTCTGAAGGCAAGAGAGGAAAAGTCCCTTACTTCCTCATCAGTGTGTGTATTTCCTCTAGCAGCACATGTGTCTGATTCCCACAATACATGTGGCTTGATCACACTGAGGTCTTTCAAATCCTGTCTTTCTCCAACAAAGTCAACTCAAACTCTATAGTCTTAAGAGGACAGTTGCAGAAATTTGTCTCAGTCTTGTACGTACATAAAGACTTATGCTCAGCCCTGACCTACCTCCTCTGGCTTTAGGAAAAGAGTCACACTGATAATTTTCTGCATCACTGCCACAAACATGTTTTCCAGGTATTTTCAGTGCAACATTAGCTCTATTAAAATAGACAGGGTTCTTTCAGTTGTCATGATTTTATCCTTAATCCAGCTTTCTGTTCTGCTCAGAACCTACGCTGGTATGAACTGGGGTGCACCATCTCTACCTGTCACCTTCTGACCAACCAGAGTCCAGGACCCTGGATTTACTGCTATTCCAGGGCCCTCTCCTTATCTCACCTCTTTCCATAACACCACAGTGATAGCAGATCTGCCGGAGGATTAAAGATCAGTTATTCATGAGGAGTGATTAGCACAAGCCTCCTAAATGCTTCATTGTACTGCTCGTACTATGGCTGCAGCCACCATCTCGTGCCTACCCCTATTTAGCTGGCGTATTCTCTCAGCACATAAGTTTTCCATAGCTGGAAGAAAGATTTCAAGAGCAGACACTCAGAGACCTTCCTATCTCACAGCACTTGTTGGCAAGATGTTCTTGAAATAATCCCACTTCCAGGTAGGGCTTGGCAGACAGAAGTTTTCTGGTCCCATGAATTGAAACAAAAGTGCTTACAATCTCCTTGGCCCAAACTGAGATAAAGTATGCAAGCCTTGTAATGAGCCAGAAGTGTTTAGTTCCAGGTTGCCTGGCAGAGTTACTTGTCATTCAGCAAAATGGGATTTGAGCACAGCCCTTTTTATGATCAAGCTTCACATGAATTATTTTCAGTTTTCATACAAAATGCATGAACTGGAAAGAAAAAAATAAAATTTATCTTCCAGAAAAAAAGTAAGATGGGATGTTCTAGCAATTTTCTCTCTATAGAGAGAAACCTGACCATTTCCCAATCATGTTTTGTTCTGAAAAATCTATATTTTTCTGAGAAAATCAAGAACATTTATCACCAAAAAAATCCCACTCAGCTTTGTCTTCTGTGTAAGTCAATAGGGATTCTGTGTAGGATCAGACCCTGGTGACACATCCCTTCCTTTCCCCCCATGTTTTCAAATCAGCATTTTTTAACTGAAAAATATTGTCTGATCTTTCCTGCCACTGCTCATTTTGTATGCCAAAGTGGGCATCTTGGATTTGTCACAAATGTTTTCCCATGAAGACAAGGATATCATCAGAGACCCAGATCATGGGCAGGACAGATGAAATAATAAGAAGAGAAAAAAACTAGAAATACTGTCGTGCCAATATTCCGAAGTATGGAAACAAACGCTGCTCCTAGGGAAGCAGAAATACTTCTAAACGACATGTGCTTTTCCCAGCTTTCCATGTAGCATCACTGTGAGCCTTTTAATGATGTTTTCATCTGTTAATTTTATGCCAAGATTTGGCAGCCACTCACATAGAACATTATTTGAACTCCTAGAAGCAGAAGTATCACTTATGAGCTTCCCTCCCTCCTGGGCATCCTGGGTGGAGGTGGGCTGGGCAGAAAGTGATGGCTGGCCCATCACTAAAGTGCTGCATCACACTGGGTCGTTTGTGGATTTTGTTGTTATTCCAGCATATTCAGATGAAACTTTGTCTTTTGTCATGAGTTTTGATTTGTCACGCTGGAAGCTGTTCAGCACCCTGTGAGCATGCACGGCTTCTGGACACTGATGGTGTAGATTACAGCACTTTTTTGAGATCCTTAGTCAGAAAAATCCAATCCTACATGGTTAAGGCAAAAAGCAAATATAAGGGATAGAGCAACGGCCCATTTGGTGTTGGGCAATGGATTCCACAGTCATCAGGACTGGTTTGAAGAAGCCATGGATGTCTTCCTTCTGCCTTTCATAAGCAGTATTTCTGCTTTTCAGCCCAGCACCTAAAGGACAGTTACTCTCTCCAGAAGAACAAAGCCATGACCACAGACTACACAAATTGAAAGAAACTAAGGCAAAGTGCTCAGACCAGAAAGAAGACTGAATTACACAACTGGACCAAACTACTGTTTTTCTCTCGCAGGTGATCTTTATAAGTCAAGACTGAAATGTATTAACAATGCAAAAAGGCATTTGAGGGTGAGTGGGCATTGTCATCAACCCCTCACTCCTCTCTTTGGGGTGGATGGCAAATGCACCCTTGAGGCTTATCAGTCTGTAACCTCTCATCAGGGAGTTAGATTCATTCTAAGTCGCCTGAAGTATATTCCTACCTACTACCAGTTAAACCTTGATAATTCTGAATCAGCTTCCCATTTTGGTTTTTTTTTGCCCACAAGGACAGGAAAAAAAAATAGAAAAGAGGTGTTGGCTGGGTCTAACAACACTACATTGCAAGTTCACTCCCTGGCCAGAGTCCTCTGCAAAGAAAGGGAACAGGAACACTTTGGCAGGAACTGCCAGGGAGCTCTCAGCTTGGGTCAGCCTGAGCAGCAGGCAGATCAGAGGCTGCAGGGCTAGGCTACAAGTGCCATTTGTACTTCCTATCAGGAAAAATTATCAGCTATGTTCCAAACGTGAATTTAAACAAGAAGCTCTGATGCTGTGAAGATCAGTGTAGGGCACAGAGGGCAGCAGAAACGGTGGCTCTGAGGGTGGATCCCATTCCTTAACCTGCATGATGCAGGCAGGGCTGCCTGCTTGCCTGCCTGCCTGCGCCTGGCAGAGCCAGATACTCGGGGACACCGGGCCGAGAGTCATCCTAAAGAAAACAGAGCTGTGCTGGGGAGAGCAAGACAGACAGTTTCCCATCCAAGAGGTGATACAGATCTTTGTCGGGATTCATAGGTTAAAAAAGCATCGTTGAGCATAGCACCTTTCTTTCGTCCTGTCTCCTAACATTGTTTATTTTTCATTGCACACCCTCTCTCCCTGAGTATTAGGAGCAATTTGAGGGAAGCTCTGAAGCTCCGCTTTGTGCTGCTGCAACGAGGCAGCTATGAGCGTAGCACACAAAAAGCACTCTGTTGTGCTCAAGTGGTGATCTGTAGGCAATGCAAACCAACCACCAACCCAGGGCAAGCTGTAAACAATGAAACTGTAACGAGCCTGAAACACTGCAAGAGTAAAAACAATTATATCTCTCTCTTCTTTCTCACCACAAGCTCAAGTTTTGCCTTAGTACATCCTTAGTACACAGTAGGGTCCAATAGAAAACTGATAACCTGCATGGTAATGTTTCCTCTTTCCCGAGGAGCAGAAAATACCAGTGATAACTGCGTGGCATCTGCTGGACTTATTCCCAGCGGGCATTGTATAACAAACTTAAGAAGTGTCAATTTAATTAAGTGTGACTTTATAAACTTAAGCAATGCTTACTGTTTGCCTTTCAAAGCCTGTATCTTCTCATCAGAAGGATTATTCTGTCCTGTTATTAATCCAAAAAGATGGGGTAGGTAAAGTAAACTCTACTCTTGTCAATAGCACTGCCTCAAAAAGACTAGATGAGCCCTGGGAAAAAAATGTTCTTGCTTTAAATCAATGCTATTTGTCTCCTTTGGGTATGAAGGAATAACCCAGTTTAAGAACACTTCCTTGCATACATTACCAGAACTGGCCACCTTTCCAGTTTACTAAGCCACTATACTGGGACTTGTTGACTTAATCACAGAATTCTGCTCTACCCTTTAGTTTTTTTCTTCTTTTATTTGGTCATACACTTGTTTTGTGATGCAAAAATCTGCATGTGTACACGCAAGTCAGAGAGAGACTGAGTTTCCATTTTGCTACGTCTTGTCCTGTGCTGCCATTTAGATGCTTCCCCCCACTCAAATTCTCAGCACACTTAGTCCTGCAGAGAGCATGTATGTCTAATGACGTCAGACAGACATGACATAGCATATACCTGCTTGGGTATCCCATCCCCTCCTTGCCCATCTTGCCAATTCTGGATGTCCATCATTAGTAGCATCACCTTACCAAGAACACCAACGTCTGTGACAGCAGACACTGAAGTGGGTGCCCATTGCCCCTCCACACCCTTCACTCCATTCCCACTCCTTCTCTAGCTGTTCCAACATTTTCCACTTCTTTGCATGACATCTGCCAAGGTCCCCGTGCTTTCACTGTGTTGTTTTATACACAGCAGAGTTGATCTGTCCAGCAAACTTCTTCCTCAGCTTTGCAGGATTTTCTAATTCTTCCAGAAAATTGAAATCACTTTCACAGCTTTACTCTATTGCTCAGTTTTTCCTATATTAGAAACCAAACTATTATCCTTTCTTTCAAACCTCTTTCCATCATTGTTTCAAAACTGCTATGAAAAAAAATCCCTATTGACACCTAAAAGATATTTTTAACTGCTTTTTCATGTCAAGAGAAGCAGAAACCAAACTGATATTAATTTCTCTACACGAACAGTCTTATCTAGGCTAGCAGGAAAAGGAAAATGAAGTTACACATTTCTCTGATGCTTTTAAATAGCACAAGTACAGAATTTTTTGCTATCAGACGTAACTGTATACAAATATTTTGTGTACACATCTCTCTATATTTTATATTATAGCTATATAGTTTACACATACAAATGAAGAAACCTTGCACTTACCTTTGAGAAGTAGCATTTATCCCAGGTTTGGTAGAATAATCTCAGACAGGCACTTAGATCTTCTTTCTATGTCATGCATCCTTTTTTCAAAAGAAGATATAATCAGAAAAATCCTGGTTGATCTCTGGCAAACCAAAATGCAGACTAGATTGTTTGTCAGATGCAGCCTGATTCAGTAAAGTCCAAGTGTGGGAATTCCTGAGACTCCTTTTTCAGTAACATCCAATGCACAAAAAAGGGAAAGAACAAAAAAAAAAAAAAGAAAGAAAGAAAGAAAGAAAGAAAAAAAAAGTCAATAACTCGTTCTTTTCTTGTTTGGTTTTAAAAAAATAACAAAACAGTCTTGGAGGACTAAGCAGCCTGCAGGCTTTTCAAGCATTCAGATCCTAGTGAATCCCAAGGTAACACATGCATTTTGGTACTGCAAGTCTTCAAGTTCATACTAGCAAGCCCAGCTTCTGTGTATGTGCGTGTGTTGGGGAGGAGGGTCGAGTTGTATCGTGGGGGGAGAAGAGAGACAGGGAGATACACACACACACGCTCACGCAGAGATGGAAAAAGGAAAAACAGCAAACTGAAGTGATCTCACGAAGTGCTCTAGATGGCAGAGCCTGCACGGCTTGTAAGACAAGCTATGTGCACACACACACACACACAAAAAAAAGACAAAAAAAGAGAGAGAGAGAGATAAACCCCCAAGAGAACTAGCAGGCAGCTTCAGAAATTTCTTCTTACCTCTTCTCACGATGCAACATACAGCAAGTGCTTTGTGTGGAATAGGAATCTGTGCAGGCACGACTCAAGTCAGACCCCTCACTTCTGAAACAAACATGTAGCATAGGAAAGGAAGAAAATCAGAAACCAGAGGGAAGAAGGGTACGAAAAGAGGCTATTAAACAAGTAAGAGTGCCACAGAGGAAGCTTGAGCGTGTGGGAGGCGAATAGCTGGTACGGAAAGAGGTATCCAAACTCCTGGTCCTAATACAGATTGGCTCTGCAATTATGTGGCAAAGCACTGCCTTCTAAGCCATTGCGTAATAATAGAAACATAAGCTGAGTAGACACAGCCTGACATGCTAAATCCTCAGGAGCTACACTCAACATTTGTCAGTGGAAAGCGTGTCAGTTCTCTGGGGGCGGGGGAAGCCGAGGGAAAAGGGAAGGGGAGAGAAATTTTACTGCAAAATGCACGAGCTGCAGCTACAAACTGCTCTCAGGTGGTGATGATGCCTGGAATGCTATATGAGAAGTTACATATATATCTGTACCTATGTAGGGAGGAATAAACACAGTAACACTGTCAGCTCCATTCATGCTGTTCAATACTAGAAGAATTTTCCCTTTCTGTATTTTAGAAACTTAAATGACAAAGAAAAGAGCACGTACAAAGGTTTTCTGTTAAATATTATTATTTCTAATGCTGGTACAAGAAGCAGTTCTCCCTTTGTACTGAACAGTATTGGAGGGTCTAAATAAAACCTGAATAAAAAGAAAACAATGCAGGAGGATCGAAAAGCCTTTCCTCACCAGCCCTCTAGATGCAGATACACGTTTCCTTCTGCCTCCCTTGGTTGAATAAGCTCCTGGACTAAGCCACGGAAAAGATGAGCACTGACTAAATAAGAGTAGGCAAAAACTCATTCAAACTATCACACACTAGAATCAAAACACCAACGGGCAGAACAATTTATAGTTCACATGGAAGGAAAAAAAAAAAAAAAGTAAAATTTTGCAGTGAGAATTTACCTGGTAATTGTGGTCCTGGCTCACACATATGGCCCATCTACTCGGTGACCTGCTGCTGCTAAGTACAAAACACCTCTGAGGAATCAGAATGAAATTGTGCAGTTAGGGCTAGACAGCCAGGGCTAACCTGTTCATGGGCAAAGCTTCTCCTTAATCCCTGTTCTTTAAAGATTAGTTAATGCACTGAAGCATGAGCATGGGAACAGTCTGCCTCTGCACATCCAGATTAAACATGTAAGGTCTGATTCTGAGGTCCTTTGTAGTTGGTGTAAAGTATACCTCTTTTTAGACACCCTAGATCTAGGAGTAAAATCGCCTGTTACTTTGTAAACATCCCAGTGCGAAAGAAAGCGCGTGAGTACAGAAGAAGCTACGTATTTCAGTCTGGAGAGTAAGAACTATTATTTTATGTAGCACAATCTAGCCTACTTATTCTCTTCACTTATTCCTTACTCATGGTGGAAACAATACCTATATTTCAAGAGACCATCCAGTGGAGGTAAGAGAACCAGGTCACTCAGCAACTATGTAGGTATCATATTTGGCTTCTGGAACATAAAACCAGATGAAGTGAAAACTTTGAAGATATTTTTGAGAATGATTACATAGAGCAACACATACATTTTTCAGATAGGCTTGTGAAAAAGATTGTGCTACAAACTTCATATCCCTTACTGTCACCAGGCTCACTCCTTTGAT
Source organism: Apaloderma vittatum (assembly GCF_000703405.1). Lineage (NCBI taxonomy): Eukaryota > Metazoa > Chordata > Aves > Trogoniformes > Trogonidae > Apaloderma > Apaloderma vittatum. The sequence continues at coordinate 5,095 of NW_009724846.1, read as the reverse complement.
CTGTGCCTGCTGCATTCCCAGATGACACTCTGTATCCCCAACATGAAGACTGCAGATGTTGCGCGTAAGGGAGTTAGGCTGTAGTAAAACAGAGGAGGACTGTGGACAGAGCAGTTGTCCAATTTTGCAGCATATTCAGCTTTCCTCAGATTTATCTAGAAGAGTGCTGCAGGGCTCTTCTTGCTACAAAGGCCGAGAGTTACAACAATCAGTAAAATTACTGGCCACTGAAATAAATGTCCCGGTCAAAGAAAGGGCTGAGAATCTGGGAACTGCCAAACTAAGCATTAAGAATCTTTAAAAAATTACTTAATTTACTAGATGACTAAAACATGAATTTAAGAAGTTAACTTTAAACATGTATCCTGGGAATCCTGGGCCAAGCATTTTGGCTAGAAAATCAAATCGAAGCTCTAATCATGTCAGTGCCTTCTAAAATAAATGTCAGTGCATCGCAGACAGAGAAGACATCTCTTAATGACATCAGGAATTAATAATAGACTCTGGGACTAGTGTTTCCGTGTCTGACTTGAAAGCAAAGTATTGCTTGCAATGGCAGAAATCAATGAACTCCATCGATGCACTCTTTCAACAGCTACAGTTGCAATAGTGCAGATTCCCAAGGAAAAATCAATGATGATACAACTTCGGCAAAAAGTCACCCAAAAAGGATTTTCATGACGCGCTGTTGTGGTGAGTTCCCACTGTGACAGGCCTGTGTACTTTCTAGCATTCTTTGATGCCCTTTAGATTTAAATCTAGTTCTCTGGGGTTCGCCCCATAACTTCTCTCTACTAAGTATCTCTTGATATGTATTGCTTCTCCTCCAAGTAAGGAGCTTCTCAGTGAACCAAGCTCTTTCTTTCTTGGTCATTCTAGCAGGAAGAGACCTACCACCTGCATTCCTTTCTTTTGCTCAAGCTGCCTCTCTCTTCAGTCCTGCCATAGTTCAGAATCAGCCAACACAGTTGCTTTAGCTACATCTGCTCTCATTTCCACTTCCAGGGAACTCCCATTGCCACTCAATGAGCCACAGGAGAAATCTTGCTCTGCCTAGGTAGTGATCATCTCGGAGGCCCACAACACTCTCCACTGGAAAGAATTGTCAGGGTTCAATGTCCTGTTCCTGGCTTAGATCTAGAAAATACATGAGAGCACATGACCACAGATGACTAACTCTATGCTCACTGAACCTTTAAAACTGCTGCATTGCTGAGCAGCTGAATCCTTCAGTGATGTAGTAATTCCAATATCCTAACAGTGCAAAATTTCTGAACAAAGAGATCTCATAAAGCTTTATGATCACACTCATACAGTGTCAACTATCCAAGAGACTTAGCTTGACCCAGTTTGTAATGGAGATGCTCCCCTTTGAAGCACAGTGCTAAGTATAATACCCAAACCCAAGAAGTTGGATAGCAGAGCAATACAAAAAGAAATTGAGATGTTTTGCAACCTCTGGGACAACTTTACCTGCCACAAACATTATTCTCCTTTCCAAGTCTATCAGAGAACATATTGAAGCCTTTGGCCATCTGATTGATGACACAATTTAGCATGTACATGTAGACACTGACAACTCCCATTTCCTGCTCAGCCCTCTCCAAACTGAAGTAGTCACCACTGGTCCGCATGACTGTTTAATCAATGTCTATAAATCAATTACACTGATGGAAGGACAGTTTAAAAAACGTTTGGTCTGTGGCCCTACTGATGAAAACAATTATCAGGAGCTGAAACCACCAGCTTTCAAACGTTGAAGATTGGGGAGAAATTGTATATTCCTTGGGTGCTGTTCAGCTCAGCTCTTTACAAATCATTGAATGGCTGTTTACACATGTATATGCCAGTAGAAAATATCCTTCTCACATCTTCCACCCACACATCCCTCTGCTTTTAAAAACAGCTCCAGCCAACAGACAAACTGAATATGCTCTTTCCATTTCCCACACCTTATCACGGGAAAATTCTATTCTTGAATTTCTAGACCCAGAGATCCAGCAGAGACTGGGTGTTGTTTCACAGTGCAGTGGAAGAAAAAGGATTTTTGAGGCTATTGGTGAGACAAAGGCAGCACAGAATCTCCCTTTTGCAATGAGCTGTTATAAAAAGCATAAACCAATATCACACAGGAAATAGGAAGAAGATATTCTTTAAAATACTTCAACAACTCCACAAAAATCTTTCATTGTCCATCTTGTAGCTGAATGTAGAAGGGCTTCCAAATATCAGAAAACAGTTGTTTCAGGTCATAGAATCAATTACACATTCATAATTTACTCCATTCTAAGCATTCATCTCAGCTGTAATAACAAGGATACTTATGCTAACCTTAGGAGGATGTCCTGTAACATTGTAGACGCTCTGAAAGAAGTGCAGCATCGTATTTTTATCCCAGGGTCATTATTCTTTCCAGGTTCTCACTTCACAAGCAGGGAAATCTTTGTACTTCTATGTTGCATAATATCATGTCCAGCTCTGTGAGTGAAATTTAATGTATTTTGATTGATAGTGTAAGACCAGAGGGATCGTTATGGTCATCTCATTTGACCTTCTGGATAACCTCAGTTATAGAATTCGTCTCTGTGGTTCCTGCATCTATCTTCATACTATTGGATGGTAACATAAAATATCTTTAATACAGACAGCATCTTGATTTAAAGATTTCAAGTGATGGAGTGTTAATTCCCCACTCTCTTTATAAGTCTGTCTCGTCTTTGATTGCCGTCATTGTGAAAAAAAGCCTCCACCTCATTTTGTAAGTTAGACGATTCTGGTATGTTATCAAAAGCCCAAAGTGATAATTATGGATTATAACTGGGTATCTCCTGATCAGAAAATTCAAAATGAGGAATAGCAGAAGTTTCTCCCAGATAAGTGGATTTGTTCCACTGGGGACTAAAGAGTGGTATTTGAGACCAGTGCAATCTATTTACTCAACAAACAAACAAGCAAACTTCTTGTTTAATGGCCATCTATTTCAGCCCGGCATTCATCAGAATAAAGAGACTGCCTTGGCAATGCTTTCCCAATTCTCATAATTTGATGGAAAATACAGCATTAGCTTCCACAGTACACCTGGAGGCAGTAGTACTCTGCCGCCTGCCTAGCAGGAAGCAGGACCAAACCCTGGTGGATTTGTACCCTCTGGCTTTGATTCTGTCTGTACACAGAACACTCTCAGACACCATGAAAATCCAGGTGCACAGCAGAAGCTCAGCATGCAGTCAGCACAACAAAGTTATGGTGCAACAGGTGTGTGGGTAGGAGTCTTCATTTTGTATTTTGACCCTTATCACATAGAGTAAGGGATACTGATGGCTTTTGCTATTTAAAGAGGAGATGTGGACTTGTCATGCAGTAGGAGGTCCCTATTTGGAGAGGATGCTGTTAAGCTGTGATCCTCTGTTGCAATTCCACAAGCAACTGGAACAACATAAGGTCAGGTTCTCTGTCCAGCCTGGGGCTTGCTGCAGTGACTCCCCTACCAGTTTGACATTTGTACCAGCTGAACCATTAGTCTGGATGCACTGTTATATGATACAGATCTTGGTTTGCTTTCTAAGTGTCACTTAAAAAGACACTCTCGAGGGAGAGAAGGTTGGTTGAGGTTCTTTTAACCTCCAAGGAGAGAGGAATCATGGGAGATTGGGGACAGGTAACGCTTAGACAGGATAATGTTGTGAAACCAGTCTTATGCTAATCATCTGAGAAGATAAGTACTCTGGCATGCAATAGACAAGAGTCCATATCTAGGACAAAGTCAGCTGCTTAAGCTGTTTATGAAGCACCTTGATGTTTTCAAGTGTGTACGTCTTAGCCATGCAAAGAAACAGTTACGATTTTCTAACTAAATGAATAGAAGTACACAGAGGAAGTGAAAATCTTTCAGCCAGACCCTTGTTTTCCATCAAAGCTACAGCCATCACCATAAATAAAGTCAGTATTTGCTAACAGCTGCCGTGTTATAATGTAAAGGGGGCAAAGAATGAATCCATCAATAACCTCAATAATCTGCATTGTAAATTGTGGAAAAAAGGACCATTCTGCCCTGTCACAAAGCACTTAGAGAGTTTCTGTGGTCACAATTATCTGCAAGCTATTAGGCTTGCCAAGGATGGGGGTAGGCACTTAATAGGAAGAATTCCAGACCTCTGAAAGGAGTTAAGATCAGATCACAGGATTTGCAGTACGTAGAGCAAAATAAAAAATACAAGTTGACATTTTTCTTAGTGAAGCTTAAGAATGATGCAAAAAGTGATTTTTGTCTTCCTAAAACAAATTCTACATAACTTCAGTGAAGTATTTTGGGTGGAAAAGAAGTAAAGCAGAAATAATAGTGACCTGCTGTGCCACTTAGACCTGGACAAGTCTATGGGTCTGGAGGGGATTCATCCCAAGGTGCTGAAGGAGCTGGTGGAAGAACTGGCTAAGCTGCTCTTTATCATTTATCATCAATCCTGGTTAACTGGGGAGGTCCCAGATGACTGGAGGTTGGCCTAGGTAACGCATGAGAAGGGCCAGAAGGAGGACCCAGGGAACTATAGCCCTGTCAGTCTGACCTCAGTGCCTAGCAAGGTTATGGAATGGATTATCCCGAGTGCCATCAAGTGGCTTGTAGAAGACAACAAGGGGATCAGGTCCAGCCAATATGGGTTTAGGAAAGGAAGGTCCTGCCTGACCAATCTCATCTCCTTCTATGACTGGGTGACCTGCCTAGTGGATGAGGGGAAGGCTGTGGATGTGGTCTACCTTGATTTCAGCAAAGCTTTTGACACAGTCCCCCACAGCATCCTCCTGGAAAAGCTGGCAGCCCATGGCTTGGATGGATGCATCCTTTGCTGGGTAAAAAACTGGTTGGATGACCAGGCCCAGAGAGTGGTGGTGAACAGTGCTGCATCCAGCTGGTGTCCAGTGACTAGTGGTGTTCCCCAGGGTTCAGTATGGGGCCCAGTCTTGTTCAACATCTTTATCGATGACCTGGATGAGGGGATTGTTTCTACCCTTAGTAAATTTGCAGATGACACCAAGCTGGGGGTTGTCCATCTGCTGGAGGGTAGGAAGATGCTACAGAGGGACCTGGACAGGCTGGGTC
>NW_009724845.1:0-303 GCF_000703405.1 Apaloderma vittatum | reverse complement strand
TTTTGAGTGCTATATCTAGCTGGGGCTGTAACAGAGATGGAGTAGATGAATGCAGTGGAAGGGAGATACAGTAGAATGGGCTCACGACAGACTGAAAATCTGCCAGGCACCTAGGAAAGCCGACAGATTACTATCCCATATTGCTGTGTCTTCACAGCTGAGAGTATTTAGATTGGCTAAATAATGCTCAAGGCTGTCTGCATGTACTGAAGTTAATATTTCTGATTGTAGCACACAAACATTTCTGTTACAGAGAATGTATTGGTTGAGATGCTCTGAAAAATTCCTCAATGTCAAGAAAAC
>NW_009724844.1:0-6092 GCF_000703405.1 Apaloderma vittatum | reverse complement strand
TCCTGTTCAACCGGTTGTCAACCAGCACTCCTGGGTCCCTCTCTGCTGGGCTGCTCTCCAGCCACTCCTCCCCCAGTCTATAGCGCTGCAGGGGGTTATCGTGGCCTGCGCTTGGTCTTGTTGAACTTCATACCGCTGGCTGTGGCCCATTGACCCAGCCTGTCCAGGTCCCTCTGTTACATTCAGAGAAAAAAAAAAAAAAGAAAAAAAAGAGTAATTAATCCAGCTCCTTGGTGAACTCCTACAGGGTTCTTTGGTAGAAGTTACCACTATTGTTGATTCTGAAGCTGCTGTTACATACACTGTTTTCTCCCATCCTTCGATATCTACACAAGTGGATGTGAAGTTACATCACAGAGATAGCCTTACTCTCAGTTGCACCCTTCTTTGCAAATTGACCACACAAAATCATCTTGGCTACTTAATAAAGTACAGTAAAAAGAGTGTACTTTTTTCCATGACTCACATAGCGGCATGCTGAAAAACACCAGGAGTAGAAATCTGTGAGACTCCTCACACAAACTGAGACACATTACACTGGTAGCCAGGGTCGTAGAATGAGACCTGCACCTGGAGGGAACTCAAGGAAACCAGGGACTGTTGCCTCTTTCCATATAAAGGTTTTGTTTGTCCAATTTTGACAGCAAGCAAACAGACAGGGACACAAGCACCAACTAGAGTAATGTGACCAAAACTCCTCCCCTTTTCAATAACTTTCTGAGAAATGGTACAAGACCTCCTGGCACTGTAGAATGAGGATAGGTTGCTAGAAGACATGTCCTAACCACTGGATTTTTTTATGAATAGTCAATAGATGGAGCCAAACTGTTTCCCAGCATTCTTTCCTCAGAGCAGAAACAGAACTTGGCTGCATTGAGATCTCAGTCCCAGACAAGACATCTCCTGGGGAACTCAGGGCAAAGGTATAAAATACCAACATTCCTCCCTCTGATGTTTTTAAAGTAGCTCCATCTGGCGTACTGAAATAATTTCAGGTAGAAGATAATATGATGTCCCTGTCTGTCACCCAAAGAAATTAGGTTCTGCATCCAGTTCTTCTCCCCTTGAAATACAGCAACCACAAGTTGCCTGTGAGATGCTTAGAAACTCAGCCAGTGCACAAGCCACACAACACAAATCACACAGTTTCTGGGCTACCGCTCTCTCTGCAAACTTAGCTCATCTATGGATTTGTAGATGCTGTAACACTGGAACTTATTAAGATAGCAAGTTCTTGGATGTTTGAACAACTTAAATTGTGTTGTTCCTTATCACTGTTTCAGAACTTGTGTGGGAAGAAGGAGATCCAACTGAAAGCTAAGTCACAGAACATGAACAAGGATAAGGAACTGCTGGAGAGAGTCCAGTGTAGAGCAACCAAGATGATTAAGGGAGTGGAGCATTTCCCTTATGAGGAAAAGCTGAGGGAGCTGGATCTCTTTAGTTTGGAGAACAGGAGACTGAGGGGTGACCTAATTAATGTTTATAAATATGTAAGGGGTGAGTGTCACAAGGATGGAGCCAGGCTCTTCTCCGTGACAACCAATGGTAGGACGAGGGGTAATAGGTTTAAACTGGAACACAAGCGGTTCCACCTAAATTTCAGAAGAAACTTCTTCTCAGTAAGGGTAACAGAACACTGTAACAGACTGCCCAGGGAGGTTGTGGAGTCTCCTTCTCTGGAGACATTCAAAACCTGCCTGGATGCCTTCCTGTGTAACATCGTCTAGGTGTTCCTGCTCCGGCAGGGGGGCTGGACTAGATGATCTTTCGAGGTGCCTTCCAGTCCCTAACATTCTGTGATTCTGTGATTCTGTGAAATGACATGCATAACATTCTCTAAATCAAATATCAAACATCCTGTCTACACAAGTAATTTCCATTACCCCCAGCACTGCACAAAATCACTGAAGTCCTCGTTAAGATGAGGAATAGCTAGGAATTTGATTTTACAGATGCAGAAGTAAAGGGTAGAAAGTATTTGTAATTTGTATGATGTCACATGACAAATTTTCTTCAGAGTTCAGATTTTGATTTCCTCAGGTGTGGAAAACAAGACTGATAAGCGCTTGTCCTTGTTCTCCTGCAAATCAAGGGCAGACTAGGGAAGCTGTGACCACACATTCATGTTCACATCAGTATATCAAGTCTTTCCCAGGTCAGGAGTTCTTAGATCTAGTGATCATATGTAAGTTTCTCTGAAGAGAAGAACTGCCTGTTAAATTCAGGTCTGGATCCAACCTGGAATTGCAATTCTCAGGTGCGTATCTGCCTGAGTTTAGAGCACAAATAACTTACACCATACAATGAGACAACTGTGTCTGAACTGAACAAAACACAACCAGAACCGTAAAGACGAGCTGCAACTGAAAAGAAGGCTGAGTTATTTTTGTTCATAAAATTTGCAGTAGACCCAATTTTTTCTCCCGAAGCATGAAAGCAGAACTGAACGTCTAACTGATCAGGAACAGATTTATATTTTTCTTCCCCTATTCTCTCAGGCTGCCAGAAGACAGCAGGCTCAGGATGGAAATTGTGTTTTACCAACAATCTTACAACTGGGTCACATTAAGCACTAAAAAAACCTGAGAGCATTTATTTGCCAGATGCTTAGTTTCAGCCCTTTCTTTTGACCAGCACCTGCATGTATTTCAGTTCAGTGACTTCGTTTTCTGCCTCTGAGACCCAAGTAAGACATTGCTGTATTAAAAAAGGCTGCCGTTTTGTTTTGTTTTGCTTTTTAAATTGAGTTAAAGATGACATAATGTCACTTTCTGTGGTAAAATGCTCTGTGGGCAGCTAGGGAGAAAAGGTTTATTGCAGCTTTATTAAAATATATTAAATAAATTGAAGATGTGCTATCCAATCGGCTGATTGAGGCAGAGACTCCCTGTAGATATTTTGGTTATGCATTAAGAAAGTTGTCACAAGTAATTTGGACTGGAGCATGGATTTATAGACTGCCAAATGTTGATTAATTAAGCCCATGTTTGGATTAGTTCTGCTAGATTGTTTCATTAGGGAAAATGACTGAAAATATGGAATAAAGCAACCAGGGGGAATCCAGGAAGAATTTACATGTAAGTAAGACCTCCAGCAAAGAGCAGCAGCTGGGACTGAACTCTATGTGCCTGTGATGTTTCCTGGTGCTCCTCATTCCTCCCTGACTGGGGCAGAAGTAGGCACCAGGAGAGCTGGCTTGTATTTTTTGTGCCAGTGGCTGATTTCACTGGAGTCGTTCTCAACAGCTGAGGAATGGAGCCCTTTCCCTGCCGTGTGATGTTTCAACTTTAGGGCAAACTGCCAGCTTATTTTACACGCTTAATATCAGCCTAAAGCTGAGAAAGAATATATGATCATACAAATAATGATTGCACAATTATTGCTTATTTTAATTTCAGATTTCCCTCCCTATGTTTTTTTTCCCCATAGTGCTGTGGAAGAAAATGCTGTGATGAGGAGACCTCCTGCACTGTGAAAGCATTTTCTTATTTTGTTAGGCTCCTGCAATTGGCTTGTAAATGTGCAGCCATGAGAATTCACTGAATTTAGCTGCAATCCAAAAATAGTGAGGTAGTAGATTTTAAAAAAATAAATAATAAATCTAACATGCCAAATTAATTTGAAAGAAAAAAACTCTGTGAATTTTGGAGCTGAACCAAACTGTTACCTATCTGAAGTAAATAAAGTCACTCCCTGAGCAGCCCATTGAGAGAAAATAATCTTTCTCCAGCCCATTTAGCTTTAAGTATAGGGAGAGAAATGTGCACACCAGGATTGTCCCAGGCTGAAGTCTGGCCTGACTTCACCCTGGGGTGGACAGAGAGGGCACTTCCCAGGGGACACGGATGAAACCTAAATTTCAGGGAAGAAGAAAAGCAAGTGAGCCAGTAGTTGAGTGTAATGTGTCTCAGCTGGAGAAGTGTGTCTCAGCTGCAGGTGCCCAGCACACTGCCCGCAGACCTGTAAGATCTTGAAACAGAGCATCACATTGCTGAGTTGCCTGCACCATAGTGGGAAGCTGCTGCTTGTACTGCATAGGTGGTGTTACAATATGGAAAGTGAACTCATCATTCTCCCTGCTTCTAAATACATTTCACAGCTACTGCTCAGCCAGGAGAGACGCAGCCACTGCTGAAAGGAGGGCACTGGGTAAACTCCAGTATTACCACCAAGCAACCAGAAGGTGGTAGGCCACCCAACATCTGCCTGGCCTTGTAGCACTGTCTACAGGCCTCTGATGGGTGAGATAAATCAGAGGTTCTCAAAAGTTTTAACCCTGTGAGAAATTAAGACAAAATATATAACAGGGCTATTTGGCTATTTTTCATTAAAATGAAAGAAAGTAAATATGACTGACAAGTTATTCACTCTCTGGAAAAAGAAAAAAATAAAACCAAACAAAGCCAAACTAGCTTTTTTCAGGTAGTCAGTTCATGCAGACAAAGTCTTCAGTCACTCTGAAGATCATAGGACTCATTTCTCTTCCTTCCAAGCTTATTTTTGCTGCAGTTTAGAAACTCGGGACATTGAAAAATTAAAATACCTTTTCGACCTTACATAGTGTCATCACTATATGTCAAACTCACCATTTAGACTACAGCAGGCTAATGGGACTTTTGCTTCATTAAGTCCACTGTCAGGTGCATTGTCATCCATCAGTCTTGGATGGAGAGGAATCACATGTTGCTCAGGAGTGTTCATAGAGTTTGAAAAAATGAAAACAAGACCACCTGCATCCTCACCTTTGAAAACAGAAATGTTAGACTAAAACAAGCAAAACAAACCAACAGACCATTACTCTCTTTCTTAGCTAATGCAAATTCCTTCCATTTAGCAGATGTGGAAAATCAAAGTGAGAGAAATTTTTTGCTATGCTCATTTGCTCTGCTTACAGATGTCACCCTGCTCCTATGCTGGGCATAACCCTCCAATATTACTCTCCTACAAATTTGTTACCAAGATCCATATTTAACTCTGAGGTTACTCCAGGGGAACTACCTCAGGTCAGTAAATATATACCAGCAATTAACTAGGCTAATTCAGCTCAGCCCAGGGTGGAAAATATGTTCATGTTTCAGAAGTGACAAAAACTGTTGCATGTCTCTCTATTAATTGCTCATCGCTCTGGTCAGCTCCATCCTTGTCATTTCCCACTTCTTTGAGTATCCTTGCTCTTCGCTCCCCTTCTTACAGCTTTCAGCTCTAGGCCCATCTTCTCCACCTCCCTCCAGCCTGGGCTCCTCTCAGTTACTTTTCACCACGGCAAGTCAGCAGAAGCTGGTTAAAGACTGTCATGGGAACTGGCCTTACATGTCAGGTGACATAATTTCTCTAGCTTTCATAGTTCATTTAGGACCAAGTAGCCATGTGAAGACTTTTCTACAATTTCATTACTGTATTATTAAAAGTCCATCTCGCTTTACTCAAAGCCTCATCTATTTCCATAAATTTTATCTTCTTAGCCATGTAAGACTTGCAGTACCTGCTACCATATATCATTTGTGTCTATTTTCCCTTCCTCCATAAAGCCCTTCTGTGCCATGTGTGTGAAGGATGCTTTTTAACCAGCTAAGATACACTGTATTTACCCATCTTGCAAATAATAATAAAGAAAAAATAGTGAAAATTGCCAAATATCTATATCTGTAGAATAATCTCATTAATATTTTTTTGCTTAATTGGTGCTGTCACAGGTGAAATCATCAGCACAGTCATAAACTGACAGTTTGCTATAAATACTGAAATTCTGTAATTATCACTCATGCTACTCATCAGAATTTGAAAAAAAAAACAAAGGAAAAGTGCAAGAACTAAACATTTAATCCTACTCTCCTCAAAATGCTCACCAATCACTGTTCTTACAATGCACCCAACCACTCTGTAGGGTGACTTGATGCCACAAAACTGCTATATTTGTGCCCAGTATCAGAAGTGTAGTATGAAACAGGTTATTTTAGTCAAAAACGTAGCCTGACAACAAGTAACTGATTCTGAATCCAAACCATTATATATATATTAGAAAAAAATAATTATTCTGAACTATTTTTAAAGACTCCGAAGAGTTAATGCATCTTCTGTTAACTTATGTA
>NW_009724843.1:0-31724 GCF_000703405.1 Apaloderma vittatum | reverse complement strand
CTAACATTCTGTGATTCTGTGATTCTATGTGATGATTAAAAAATTGAATGTGAAGACAAAGACAGAGAAGGAGGGGAAATCATAGTACTAGACTTACTGTTAACTAAAATGAGGAGTTTGTTCAAAACTAATCTCTGCTAATTTAGTTAGCAGAAGACAAAAGAACAATTTCACTTTATTGGTCACCAGTTTGCAATTAAGGATGAGTTTTGAACTCTCTGAGTGCTATTCAAAGGCAGAGGGGAGGAGCTGGGGAAGAGAAGAGAGGGCAGGAATAAAGGACACAGAGCTTGTATTTCTGATCATCATGGTCTTCCAGGAATAGAAGTAGCACATTTCAAGCTGCTTGTCGGTTGCTTTCAGCAGTGGGAGTCCCCTCTGGCGTTTATGTCTCAAACAATCCCTTTGGCTGCTCAGCCTGAGACTTAATAAGCAAGGACACAAGCTACTAACAAAAGAAGAAATGTTCCACTTATTATTCAATGTTAGAGGGATTCTTAGAGCACTTTCTTTGTTTATTTAACACAGGTAAATGTAGTGCAGGCAAAATCAAAATAGCAGATACATCAATTCCACCTACAGAACATTTTTTGTACAACTCTCAGGCATATGCCAGGGTCCTTAGCACAACCAGTGAGTACCTGCCTGGAGTCTTCCCTGATAAGTATTCAGACAGCCTGTTTAGTTTGTCTGAAGCTGCCCAGATTTACTCTACCTATCTTTTATTTTTTTCCCAATACTCTTTCATGTTCCCTTTATATATCTATTTCTTGACCAACATGAGCATCCAGAAAAAGCATACAAACCTAAAGCATGGTTTTCTTTCAAAGAGCATAAAACACAAAAACATCACACTGGAAAGGACATCAAAAAGTCATCCTGTCCTTTCCCCTATCCCAAACAGGTCAACTGCCATTTCTGACAGATCTTTTTTATAATTTGTTCCTGAAGATCCCCAAGGATATCTACTTGGAAAACTCTCCAATCAATGCATTCTTTATCCTTATAATTTCCAAAATTTTCCTAACACTTTGGTTTTTTTTTTAATGAAATAAAATCTATTTCCTAACCTTTCAATCACAGAGGATTCTGTTTTATATGTGTCAGTATCCTCCTTTATTTGCCTCTTCTGGAGACGGAATTATTCAGGTTAGTCTTTCCAGCATCCAGTTTTCTAGACCCCTGACCAATCTTGTTGCTCTCCTGTGGATTGTCTCTACTTGGCCCACCTCCTTCTTGAAGTTCAGTGCCAAATCCTCATAGTAGTCTGAGCAGAATGGAGAAACATGTCTCCATCAAGTTTTATTTTTCAGGACTACCACGAAGAAGCTTTCTCACAGTTGCTCAAAATCATGTTTTCCTAGAGGATGCTCCAGCTGGAGTCCAGAGGGAAGCAATCTGCAGGATCCACCCGCTCATAGAGCCTGGTCTGTGGGGCCCTCTGCAGAAAATCACAAACCCTGCAGCAGTCAGGTAGGCTGGCTAATGGTCCTTAATGCAGCCAGTGAATTTTGCAGTGTTATGTATATCAGAACCGATGCCAGACTGTATTCTTTATACAGTGCCTTGCTTAATTGTTTTAGCTAAGGAGCCATCACAGTAAGAGCAGGGCAAATCCTGTGATGGCCACAGTGAGGAGGCAAAGGAGAGGGTAAGTCAAACATATTCCTTCTTTCTGAGCACTCCCAGGGACAGGGGAGCCTTTCCCCCAGGGTAACTGGTCCTGCTTACAGCTATTGAAATTCAGGGACAAAATAACTGCTCTGTCAAGAAATGTAGCCACTAGAAGCACAGGCAAACAGCTGCGAAAGGACCTTTGTACTCTCTAAGGTCATCAGTAGAGTCAGACTTTTCTCACAAAATTGTTTATACATCCATGTCTCATTTGGGTAGAATAGGGAAACATTCCAATCTGAAGGAACAAAGACTTTATTTGATTTGCTGGTTGCTGTCTTGAAAGGCTCTTGTCAGCTTCGCTTTTGCCTAGGGGCAGAGAATTGCCATGGTGTGGGGCTTCCAGGCAGATGGCTGGAAGCAAGCACCAGGCTCAGCACCTCCCTGTCAGCCCAGCTGTAGCTCCCAGATTGGAAGGATCTCACGCTCTTTGCCTCTAGGTAGAAAACGTGAATGGTAAGAGCCTGCCAGAAATGTCAGCTCCCGACTGCGTGACAGTTCCTCCCCAACATGAATTTAAAATAAGAGTCAGGTAAAATTGGAAATTTTCAGAGATATTATCTGGTGGGCAGTTATTAAAAGGGCATCTTCCACAGGAAAGAATGACATTGTTTCCACTCCGACAGGAAACTGCCAACCATTTCCACTTGCTGGTGCCCGAAAACCTTTTAGTTCTTTTCCAGGTGCTCTTTTCTCATCCATGAGCTGTTGGCTCTGATTCTCTCTTGCAACATCTCTCACAGCTTTTCCTATGAGCCTCATCCTGCTCACTTCACCTGCCCATTTTCCCTGATAACTTTTCCCCTCATGCCTGAACCCCTCTGCTTTTCTAGTAGGAGAAGATAGGGAGCAAGAAGCAGAATTTACGAATCAGAGCTATGTTGACACTAGTGCTTGCAAATCATAGCACTGTCAGCTCAGTGATGCCAGCTTTCAAGTTTCTTTCTTAATTCTTTTGCTTTATTCAGAGTTAAAACTTGTTAGGTCAGTTATACTCCCATAATTATACAGTGTCTCGTATTTTGACATTTCAGCTTCAGCAGGCGTCTCTAAATCTACATGTAGCTGAACAAAGGGAAAGCAGGGAGAGAAAGCAAGAAATAGAGGGAACTGTGAGGAAACTGTAGATCTCCACTACTTCTATGCCAGAGGTGTACATCTTTACAGGACTACCCAGTCATAGCTGCACAAGCTCTCCATCAATGCATGTTGGTTCTTGCTGCTCTTAGACTACATAATTCTGTTAAAAGCAACCTTAACAGCCACTTTTCTGAAATGGCTTGCCCTGTGCCTCCACCAGGTTACTTGGGAAGCACATGTCAACATCGACTGACAATTACTGACCGGCACTTAGGGAGATGCTGAACTCCTGTCCCATCAGCTTGCCAGGATCTCAGCTAACATCCTGAGATGTTGTAGCATTCATCACCCATGCTGGTGTATCTGTCTGCTTTTTGCAATGCTTTCCAGAGTTAATGCTCCTGGGCTGGAGCCCCTCTTTAGCAGGGTGAGAAATAAACACTCAAGTCCTATACCCAGCCTTCATGGTTGCAGGTGGAAGAGAATGCCATACCTTTCCTTCAGATTCCCTCTAAATCTCAGTCAGCTTCTCTGGGTCCCCTGCTGACATCTTCCATAAGAATTTTTAATGTGTTCACTGCAGGCCTCATGTTCTATATTTCTACGTCTGTATGTGTATTTATTTGAGGTCAAGTACTGTGACATTCAGCTGGAGAGGCGAATGCTGAACACAAATAGTGTGTAGGCTGGTTGTTGCTTGGGGGTCAGAGGGACTAGCAAAGCCAGCACATGAGCATCGTTTCCTTCCCCTATACATACAGCTTCCCACAAACAATTGACTGCAGAAGTCACCACTTTCTGCCAGCTAGCAATACCCTATTACTAGTAATTGCAAAAGCCATTAATAAAAGAGGGGAGGGGGGAGAAGCAAGACACAAAAGGGAATAAATACTGTACATAGCCAGAAGGCCTTTCCCTCCCACACATATGATTCACTGTTGTTCCTTGCCTCACATGGGAAAATGTTGTACTGCTGACTATGTACCTTAAAGGCAACTCTGCCTCAGAGACATCACATATGCATATTGATAACATGCACTTTGTAATGCCTAGAGATGTTTTTAACGAGGCTTGCTGAAATGTACCAACAACTTTTTTTCTTCTCCTTCTGTGTGCCACAGATGATTTTTAAATGTGTTTCCTGGTGGTCTTTATCCCCTGTGAGAAAGCAAAAGGATGGCACAAAAAATAATTCAAGATGGCAGAAGAAGGGAGTAATGGTTTTCCATTGTCCCCAGTTGTGCAGGCTGGCATGGACCCAGGGGCCCCAGTTTCTTTAAAATGTCTGTATAATCTCTTGAGGTTTTTCCACACAAAGAGTAGAGACATGCTGAGCACCACTTAACCAGACTATAGGGAGAAGGCCAGCAGAGAGGTCACTGCCAACAGTGAGATGGGTGCAGAACAACTCCATGCAGGTTGCTCCATGGGCTTATACCCCATTAATCTTCCCCTGCCTCTGAGCCTCTAGTGGACCTTAGTATGTGATTAGCAGAAATCAAGTGAAGCTTTCTCATGATCTCAAGGTGAGGAGAAGAGTAGTGACATGTATACCAAATCCTTGCAAGCCTAAGCTTCCAGTCTCCCTTTGTTTGGCCCTTTTAACTAACACAATTGAATTAATATAATTTCTTTTCAACAGCTGCCTCATGGTGTCACGAGCAATTATAATGGAGATTCAGAGCCATTAGAAGCATGACCACAAATATATTGAAATCCCACACACCCTACTCTGTCCTCTGTGGAATAACTGGTATTGTTCTATCCAGAAGATATTTTTCTGGACCCTTTCTGCCGCTGGAAAGTACCTACATTTTTAATATTCCTGCTCTGCAAAAAGTCACACAGATGCAGTGCCTGCTCTGAAGTGTGTGCCTCTGGAGAGGATACCCACAGCGCCCATCAACACAATTCGTGGCTTAAAGCTACTGAGAAAGGTGTGCTTGCTGACAGGCAGGCAGCAGGTCACATCTGAAAAAAGGGAGATGATGGTTTTCCTTGCCCATGACTGCATCAAAGGAGGGCAAATGCATGGCACAATTCTTACCCTAATGACCAGCTGGGTGGGGGGAATGCTGCCAGTCATCACTAGTAGTGCATCATACGCTTAATCCACCCCTGCACTTGAAAGCATTATGTGAAGATCTATGAGAAAACTTTAAATAACTTTATTCAGACATTGGCATCAGTTGTTTGCAGTGTAATAAATTTGCAACAGTGAATTTACCTCCCTCTCTCCCTCTCTCCCTTTTGGATTTCCATCTTTTATTGGCATGTCACTGCAGATGATGTTTTGCTTTCTAGGTGTACCCAAATTCATAGACTTCATTGCTAAAAAAAAGGAAATTTATAGGTAACCCCAGATAAATTATCATAGTCAGTATCTTGAATGAAAACAGATCCATTATAATACAATTTTTCACAAATGTCTCTGAGGGAAAGCAGATTCCTGCTTGAAATGAGCATACTCAAATGGAACACACACAGAGAGGCATGCTTCAGCTTTCATTGGTTGTGAGAGCCCAGAGACTGCTTCTTGTTAAAAAAAAATTTTGATAATGATTAATGTGCAAAATTTGGTGAAATTTACGAGACATCATCCTACCACACAGGTTTGATTACAGGAGACGTCATCTCAATGGGCCAGGACTCTGAATAACTGCAATGTTTTTGAGAGAGAAGGATGCTCTGTGAATATTAGCATGAAGAAGGAGCTCCCTGGGAACTTGTCAGCAGCATGAATGGCCAAGGAAGTGGAGCCAACACAGTGCTCCAGCTCAACCAAAATGCTCAAGTATCCTCACTGTGTACTCCCCACCTTGGTGTATTTTCAAAGACTATTTTGCCCTAAATTTTCTCTGCTTTCTTCTGCTTAAAGTGAGCATTAAAAAGGATGTTTTTCTCCATGATTTTGTGAAGAAGAGACAGGTGCTCTATTTCAATCTTGGATAAATTCCTTTAGTAGACTATGTACATATATTCTGCTAAATGTACTTCAGCCCTTGTAGAACATATTCATTTGAGTCTTATCCTGTATCATCTCGTTTATATCCCTGCAGATATATGGAGAGTTTCCCAGCCTTGAAAGCAAAAATCAAGAGACTAGAATTGGCAGCTATTGGCACTCACTTGGGTGAAAGCTTTTTCTGCTCCTCGCACGGGTCTGTATTATTTTTATCCTTTTAGAATTCCTTCTTTTATTTTGGGGACTGCTGGAGGGGAAGCTAAGGAAAAAAACCCAGAAGCCTTAAGGTAATGACTCAAGTAAGAATGTTTGCACCTTCATTTTCTACATGTGTTAAAACAAGAAGGGAAGAATGAAGGCAGGCAAAAGCACTTGGAGAAAGTAGTAACTGTGCACTGAGAACAGCTGGGAGCAGAGAGAGTAGCGAGGTCATGAGCCTCCTGGCTGAGATACAGCCCCTTCCTTTCATCACTGGGGTGACCAGTGGTTGTCACATAGATCTGATCACGGGGAAGGAGAGGGGTGAAGGGCTGAGCTTTGTGGGTGAAGGGTGGCCCCCACAGCAGGTGTACAAGCAGGGTGTGGGGGAAGGCATTCGAGAGGAGGATTCAAGGTTGAAGAAGGGATTTCATTGAGAAGGATGGAGGGGGTGTGATGACACAGAAGGAAGAAGAGGCATTGTAAACCAAGTGAGTGTAAGCTAGCCATGAGTAAATTCAGGCTCGAAATTAAGAGTAGTTTTCCAGCTTTGAGACCTGTGAGCTCTGGAACAACCTACCAATTAGAGCAGCTATAGAAAAATTACTTATCCTAACATTAAGAAAGGTTGATGTGCTGGATAGAAGGCACTATGTTTTATGGTTACTGGAGACAGTAAAGGACTGGGCCCTGTAGCCTACAAGGTTCTTTCCCAGTCTGTGTTCCTAATTAAATGAAACATTTCTTTGCTCTGTATCAAGCTGGGGGTATGTGAACAAGTATCTCAAAGGCACAGAAACCTTTCTGTTCCTCCTAGAGCTTCCCCACCAGCAATCTCCTTCACAGCACAGATCTTACTGTAAAGAATAAAACAAATGCAAGGCTTGAAGAACAAACAAGCACACACCAGGGGGAATGATGCTGAACAGTGAAACTGCTTCTGTGCAAGTTAATAAGAAGGGCCACATTCTGACATCCTCACTCCCTCCCTACCAGAAAAAAACATTTATTCTGACATAGAAAACTATAACTTGGAAGCTGAGTTAATAACAAAATTCCTGTCAAATCATCGAACAGAAATTATAAAAGGAACGTTTAAGGGTCATTGAACTGTGCTCCCAAAGGCTGGGCAGAAGTGGTACAACTCCAGACAGCATCACCTTACACTCCCCAATTGTAAGGCAAGTAGGGTCAAGATAACTGTCAGATTTCAAATAGCTTTATCACGGTTTTAGCACTATTCCAGGGGGGTTTAGTTCAGCTGAAATTTACAGTGAGCTTGCAGGTTGGTTTCTAGTTTCACCTTTTGTAACAAGTATCATTGATCTTAGTGTCAATAATCAGGATTATTGGAATTTCATGTTCATTATATTATTATAATGAAGGACAGATTTTAGGAAGATTAACTGAAGCAGAACGAGCTACAGCAGAAGCTGCCTTATTGACAGAAAAAAATGTTTAGACTGTTCTTATTTGCTTTTTTGTGTGTGGGTTTGGGTTTTTTTTTTAAATGTTAAGGTGAATGGGCATTCTGAAGTAAATAAAAAAGGCAATGAGCCAGAGGGGAAGTAGAAACACAAATACATTGCAGTCAGAAATACCAGGGTGTGCGTGCATGGCTCCTGGGCACCATTATGAACCTGCACCCCAGGATGACAGGTCATCCCAAGAATAGTCTGTGCTCGGAGCATGCAGTGTCATCGGCGAGGACCTGTGCGTACTGCCATGTGGTGCCAGGTTCTATTCTGATGGAGCAGCCAGGAGCCTGGCAGGGGAATGCATTTATTTTCCTTGTGCACATGAGGTTAGGTCAGCGTTGGAACTGGGAACTTGGAGTGGTTGGAGTATATTGGATCTCTGAAGCTGACCAGAAAATTGGGGAAAGGTAGAGTATGCTCATGCCTCATTTTTGACAGCGGCAAGTCACTGCTGTAAAAGGCACTAATGCCATGGTCATGACTCTTGCCTTGAGCTGTCAGAGATTTTTGTGTGTTTTTAAACATTCGGTGAGCCACAGCAAAGAAGCAAGGCTGATGTTGTTCTGATAAGAAAGATTTGAATGGATGAGCTGTATGAGTCTCAAAGTACTCCAATTATGATTTCGTGGGTTGGAAAATGCCATGAGACTGAGAGCATCCTCAGTAAGCAGAGGAGGAGAGTCCTGCTGGGAATGCAGGGGAGCTGTGGGAGTTCTGCACTGGAATGGCAGGTCCAAGTTGGTGGTGGAGATGGAAGTTTGAGAAGTAATAAGGACAAAACACCAGAGGAGAACAAGGTGCCAAAAGCAGAAGGAGAAGAAGCCATAGGAATGCAACCTTCAAAACAGGACTAATGACAGAATGCTTACAAACTACTGACACTATTTTAGTCATCCTCTTACTCAAAATGCTGTTAGTGATACAGAAGGTCATGTGCGGAGCCTGGATTGAATGGGGTCAGCATATAAACATTCAGCCAACTAAGTTGATGTTACTTGTTAAATACAGTGCCTTTAACCACCAATTATCTTTCTCTTTACATAAGCCACAGTATTAAAGCCATATATTTCATTAGCAAATGCTAAAACTGGCGACATTTACCATCTCTTTTAGTTTTGCTACCTATTTCATCTTCTTTGGCATGTGAAGCACTGTTTGATGCTCTGGACATGAAGCATCAAGCCTGTTTTCTAAATATGCCACAGTACACAGAATGAAAACTTTCTTCCCACATATCTTTTTCAGAGAAAGAAAAAAAGAGAAGAACAACCACCAAAAAATACCAACTCAACGCCCGACTGCCCCTGAAATACCATTGTGCAAAACTGAGAAAGCAACTGGTGTTGCCATAAGAGGGCACACTGAAGCTGTAGCTTCAACACAGCCCAGCAAATCTCTCGCAAGAGTGAGAAATGTCAGTTGCTTTCCCTCTTGATATGGTACAGTGTTTCTGTACTGAAGAAAGTGCAGTGGTTTTCTATAAAGTTTCCCAAATGTTTATTTGTCTGCTGGCTTCTCCCTCCTCTCTCTGCCTCTCACCCTTGCAGGCTTTCTTCAGATTGCTTTTCTGGCCACAGTTTTAATGAATCTGTAATTTCACTTGCTTAATGTATCGCATCCAGGGAGTACACAAAACTGCTTTGGAGGAGCAGAAGAGAGCAGACACACATGAAGATGTCCTGTCTTGAGGTGAAGAGATGTAGGTCACTCAAGAGTATAACACAGGAGCCACGTCAGCAGCATTTTTGCACTGAGTCCCAGTTCTTAGCTTGCTAAAAAGATTCTGAGATTATCGGTATCAGGAGTGCAGATAAAAATAAGTGGTCAATCACCTAAAAGGATCAATGTGTAAATCAAGAAGAGAAGGTGTTCTGTGGTTAAAATCATCTCAACAAAACCCCACAATGTTTAAAGGCCATAAACTCACTGGATAGAGAGAAACTGCATAGCTCAGTAGAAACAGGGTATAGGAAAATAGAAATATGTAGAGTCTACTACAGATCTACTTCTGACTTCAACAACAGTGAAGTTTTTTGCAGATAGAATGGAAAAGTACTAATCCGGTACTAAACTGTGGGAAACAATCTGTGCCTGACAAAGGGATATCTTGGATATACTCAGATACTTAGTAACTTTGATAAGTATACAGGGAAGAGACTAAGGATGAATTACTTCTATATTCTAATGGTACTTAGCATGATGATAAAGAATAACTTTTTTTTTTGCAACTGAAGGACCAGACCAAACATATTCTGTGTCATTCCCCTTTCTTTTTTTAAAGTCTGGAAACATACCAAATTCTCATGTGTGTCAATTCTCAGTGAAAGATCAAACTATTGGAAGATTTCTTGTATCAGTGAGACATTTCAGAAACCTCAAGAGAAAGAATGTCTTGCAACTCACACCTGGTTTGATGTGACCCTTGTTTCCTGGCTGACTCTTCACTGTTTCATGTTCTCTCCATTCCTCAAGGATGTTTGTTTTATCACCTTTCTAGCCAATAGCCCTATAGTTTAAATGCCAGGTTTCTGTGACAGAAATTATTCTTTGTGATACCTCCACACTTTCCAGCACAGTGAAGCCCCCATCTTCAGGTTATCATGCTATGGCTAACTCCTAATAATGATAATCTGACCTGCTAGTAACAGAATTGTATGTAATAGAAAGTGATAAACATCTATGTCAAAGACCAAAACTCACAGCCTTCCTAAATAAATTGACAAGGCTATTACCACATCTCTGATTGCAAGAAATGCCACAGCTCCTGTGTATTGTTGTCAAGAAGATGGAACTACCTATTTTCAAGTACTGTGACACGTCTTCTATACCAGGGTGCCCTACAGATACTTGGATAATGCTTGCTGCTTGCAGACATCGTGTGCTATTAGTACACGCTCCATGTTGCTTTTCTGACTATTGGAAAGGTCAGACATCTTTTTGAAGAAGAGTCTAAGAGTTATTGGACATCACTGGCATGTTTCCCTTTGTTACCTTCTGAGAAAAGCTCTTAGGACAGATCACGTGAATGCTCTTCAGTGCAGACTCTGTCAGTTTGGTATAAATAATTGTCATAGACAGTTTAACCAAGATTGCTTTCCACTGAGGAGTGTTCACTTGCTCTTCTTCAGGTTCTGCAGGAAACAGGAGTAAAGTGAAGGAAGAGGATGCTTATAGCCAAACCTACTCCTGCTAGAACTCTGCAAACATGTACAATTATCTGTAAGTCCCTTGGTGAAATTGCCAGTCCTATGAACATTGGAACTATTTCAATTGTAGGCACAGCACATACAAAGAGAAATAGCTTAAAACCAGTTGCCTGAAAGCCATGCAGGCAAGCATAGACTATGTTTGTGCCTATGCTTGTGAGAAGATCATGCATGAGAACATGCATGTTGACCATTTCTTCTCAAGACCCCACAGCCTTTTATTCCCATGTCAATGGTAGAGGAATGGACTTATTGACTTTTGGGTCCAGAGGTGTGACATCTAGATTCAAGAGGCTTGCTTTTTTCAAGTAGCTCAGCTGCTTTATGGAGCACACTTCAGTTAGCTAACCTTAATTCTGGTAACAAGGCCGTAGAGAGCATCATCTTATCATTTGAATAATTTATGTTTGCTCTCACTGGAGAGGATACTGACTTATCCTTGCAACACAACATTACAGCTTTGTTTCTATACATTAATTTGACAAGAGTAGAAGCAGCAGAAAAATGAGATCTGATTTCTTAACCAAGATAGAACAACTTATTGCTGCCACTGGAACCGTGAGCTCATCTTCCAATTGGCCTTACTAATTAGCAACACAACTTCCTGCTTCCCTTATGAGATTGGTTTGCAATAGGATTTTGACAGAAGCTCTTAGGGTCACATAAGGAATGTTATGAGGAACTAGTCAGGTTGATAAATTGAAGTAAAAGTACTAAAATACAGTGCAATTCCTAGTGTGAAACACTGTGAGATATTGCTTGCTATGAAATGTCTTTTGAATTGCCTACTTTCATGCTTTTTATTTCACCATCTATTTTTAAAACAAATTTTATTCCTAACACAAACATTTTTACTATAGTCTCTTTGAATTTATGTTAGCGGAGTCACACTGCACAGAACACACCACCACCACCACAACTTCAGCTTCTCTGGCAATTTATGTTAACCATTGCCTGAGACAGCTTCCAAGTCACCTGAGGCCACCTCCTATTATACAGACCAGCGCTTCTGGTATCAACAAATCTAGCCCCGTCTAGAGGTTTTTTGAGCTCCCCTGTGTTGCTGTGAGAGGCGTAACCAATCTAATCCCCTGACAGCATTTAATCCCTGAGTCATTCCCATTGGAGGATGCTTCACATGCTTCATTTGTAACAGAACCACAGTGTCATTAAAATGAAGGGGCTAATGCAAGTGTGTAGCAACTGGCTACTGGTAAATTGTTTAATTATCAGCCTGAGTGTATTCTTTAAACCATGGAGTCTCAGATCATGACATTTCTAGCTCTCATAATTGTAATAAATGATCACATAAGGATTTACAAAACAGACAAACAGAATGTTTTTAATTTAAGACTAGTCTGAATGCTGTGATTCTGAGTCGTACCACACAAATGGTAATATTCTGGAATTGGCACACAAGTTATTGTAAAGTTTACCCAATGTTACTGCAGATCTGGTCTTCTTGTCTTGTTTTCACCAGACAGCACAAACCAACCCAGATGCAACCAAACCTAACCTTTCCACTACATAATATCAACTATATGTTCCCAAGTACTCATTAGCAATCTCCATCAACCCCAAACACACATTCTTCAGCCTGGGATGGCTGAAGAATATCGGACCACCCACTGCAGCCTTCTCATCCAGGAGACCTGGCAGTACTGAGCAAGAGGAAGGGAGCTAAAAGGCCACGACAGCTCTGCCTGAGCAGGTTTTTTTTACAGCCCTGTTACTGTTCTTAAGGAGGGACAAGGGGAGGCACAGCCATAATGTGAATTTATGTAATCAAGCCAGTACTTTTGGCACTAGCCTCTGTGGCAGGTGCATTCCCCCTAGTCTGGGATGCCTCCCGTCACAGCGGTTGCCAGGCAATTTTCAGAGAAGCTACTAGCTTTTCTTGCTGGTTTGGGACTAGCCCACCAGCCTAGGTGTGCACCCAAGAAGTTGTCTGGTAGCCAATGGGAGGCCAAGATGAGTTTGATTGACCAAAGAAAGAAAAAAAAAATAACTGGCTGATCTTCAGGACTTCCTGACCTGGTTTGCCATCAAGGAAGACCACCATGATTCTGCAAAAGGAAGTTGTACTACGTTTACTTGATGTCAACAAAACAATTTGATACTTACGGAGGGTATTCGTAACCTCACGTTAAACCAAACCACAAGGAAAATGCTGTCCATGTAACAACCGCGAGACCAGTAAAGGCTTCCCCTTCAGAATCATCTGCAGAACAAATGCTGGAGAGATGTTACCATGCATAAGGGAGAAAATCCTAATGTTTGCAACAGAAGAATGGGAGTCAGGCTGCCTGCATTATCTTCCCAGTCAAAATTTACTATTAAATCTGTGGAGTAACCTGAGCGCACTTCAAAACTACTTAACCATTTGCAATACATGCATATACACAATTTACATGCATGAACATATGTATGTGTATAAGAGCATAAACACATATAAATATACATAATTCCAATATTATATGTAAAACACATACATATATGTCAATGTAAATATTATATAATTATAATATTATGTAAATATTATATAATTGTAAAAATAGTTTTAACCATTTCCTAGAACTGTGGGACTCAGTATCTGAAAGATGCTTTAGCTGTAGGATTCTACTCTGGAAACTGGAAACCTTGTTGTTATTTAGGTCCCTCTACCACATATTTTTTGGAAGATAGAGGCAAGAATGCTTCTTGCATGGCTCTATAGGAGCTGTCTGGGGAGCAGTCTGGAACAACACAGCTCATTTCATCGTTTGTCAAGTTCTTGTCCCCTTCTCTGCCTTCCCTCTACCTTCGAATACTTAGGTAGATGGGTCCTCTGAGCAGATTCAGCCATAAATTGTACAAGGCAATTTTTTACACATGACAAATCACTTGGGACTCATTTCCAGGGCTGAGGGATGTGTTGTGGATTTCAAATCCTCTACAGAGTTGAATTTAGTACATAGGTTTTTGCCTCGCGTTTTTAGGGGTATATTTTTCCCAGTTAACTCTGAAATCAGTAAGATGTTTCACTGTTGACTCAAGTTTCTGTTTGCAGGGATATAAAACAATAATTTTTTTAGGCACCTTCCAGCACTGGAAACTCCATATATAACTGCCAGAAAGTGAGACTTCTCCCTTTATACAATGTTTACGTGTTGTCAGCACGAAACTCGATGGCCCCTCAGACACTGAAAATGCCAAACAAATCGAAGGAAATATAAGAAACAGAAACGTTATTTAGTCAAGTTTTCCAACATGTTCTATGATTTTATGATTCTATTCTATGAAATATGGAGGTTTTAATTCTAAATAATTAGCAAAAAGTTGAGAAAATTGATAAAAAAATTTGGACTCAGAAGAAAAATTTAAATTCATCATGAAATAAAGTTCATGGAAGCTGAGTGTGTTTTATTACAAAAATACCATCTGAAGTGAAAATGAAGAGTCTGAATGAGAAAACGAGATGCTTGGAGCTTTATTATGAAAACCTCAGCAGTTCCCATAAGGTCCCAAACCCACTGAAGGGAAGGCTGTTTATGTAGCCAATATAGACAAATGAAGACCATGTGATGGAGGTTGCCATCAGATCCTGCAGAGCAAAGACATCAGTCAGAAAAGTTAGACCATCCTCAGATGACATTGTTTGACAAAGGAAAAAAAGAATAAAAAGGATAGTCGAAGACTTTCCTAGATGAGAATATGAATTATACTTAATTCCATAAAATATTTGAGAATTCAACCTGTAGAAAAGATAAAATACAGTGTGGACATTCTGAAAGAAACAGAGCTCTGTAAGAGGAAAAATGACTAACCCCTCCCCCCAAAAAAATAAAAAAGGAAAACACCTAGACAAGAACCCAACCCCAAAACCCCAAACACACAAAGCGATTTCTCTAACTGGGGAGAGAATAAAATAATTTTCTTTGACCTTTTCCTTGCCACTCTGATACAACAGCAATAGTTGTTATATATAAACCTTAGATGCTCTTCAGCTGTGCTCAGCCAAAGGATATTTGTTTTTGCTCAGAAGGGCTAGTGGTAAAAGAAGTTGAGGGATATTTTATTTACACAGTGATAAATTAACCTGTGGATCACTTCTCTAAGGGTAGCTCTAAGAATGACTAGGATGCAGAGGAATCTTGATGGACTTTTTGACCTCCTTTGTTAAAGCTCCCTCCATAGTGTTTGCTGGGCTTTTTCAAAGCTAAAAGGTTGGAGGACACAAAGCTTTATTCTCACATTTTATTCTTGAGGCTAGAGAAGCTTCTGCATTTATGCCCTAGCAATGTTTGCCTCCAGTAAATCTGATGTATGCTGGGCAGCTGTGGAAGGAGGGAGAAAAACAGAAAAGCCTTGTGTCTGAACCATTTGTGTTTGTGTGCATCCTACCCTGTACAGCTGGTCTGACTCAGCTCTGGGAAGATGCTGTGCAGCTGTTTCTCTGGAGCAATACCTGTGGGCAAACAGCATTGGAGCCCAACATCTATGTACATCTTCCTGATCTCCTGAGTTCGTTTTGTCCCTGCTCTGTCATCTTTAATCATGAAGCATTAGGCGTTTTCTTACTGGATATTCATGTGCATGTGTTCAGAACTTACAGGGCAAATGAACCATTGTTCCAGTTTTCCTATTGACGTTTCTCTTGTAAATCAGAGCCCAGGGACTTGCCACAAGCCTCAATCCCATCTTTTCAAAATTGATTACTTTTTTTGCTGGGACACTGTTTACTCTACTCCAGTTATCTAAGACTGGGTTTGGCTGGTGCAAAACAACTTCATCTGTTCTGTGAAGCTAAGGCAGGATTTAGCCTGTGTATTGTACAGCTCTGATAAGTCAAGGCAGATGAGATACCCCGCTCTGGGGCAACTCTGCTGCTGCCTAGAGAATGTGACCCCAAGTCTAAAGAGGCAGTAGCAGCTTGAAGAAGCTCAGAGAAGAAAGCTCTAGAGACTAAACCATCTCATTCCAACTCTGATAAGCTCATTCAGCTGGAAAGGCAGAGAAAAAAGCAAAACAAAACAAAGTAAGCATGCATTCTACTCTGAAGATGGCAGCACTAGGCAGCTAGGCACAGAGGTACCATACAAATGGAAATAATTAGGCACTGGAACAGAATAGTGGAGATATCACTGGAATTATCAAAGGCATTTTTTGAGGAAAAATCAATAAATCCAGTGCACTGAGATTTGCTGTTCCAAAGAAAAGCAGCAATCCTCACAGTATAAATGGGGCTAACCATAGGGTAAAGTGGAATAATGGTAACATTTCTTATGATACAGAGTTACAAAATGTGTAAGGTAGTAAATTTTTAAGTAGTTTGAATATGAGAACAAAAAGCCTTATGGCTAATGAACCTTGTGAGGAAAAGAAACAGAACCCAATTGTCTCCATGGCAGTAGGAGACAGCCATTACCCCTCTTCAGACTGAAAGCCATATGGCTCAGAAATAAGTAGAAATAAATGACCAAGTCATTAGGATCCCAGTGGGGTGTGCAGCAATCTCAAATGGCAGCTGATCTCCCACTGATCTTGTCCACTGCTGGGAAAAAGTAAATCCAATGGCTGGGCAAAGTTGTGCATCCCTGTGCACTTTTCACACACATGTGCATGCACACATAGAGTCTATCATTATGAAACTTTTGGACGTATTATGAATTCTGGAGCTTTTTGTGAGGATTCGTATCAAAAGGAAAGTAAGGAGGAAACATCATACGAAGGTCATTGTTGTGTGTGAGTGGAGAAGAGCACTTGGGAATTCTGTTTGCCAGGCATGCCTGTAGAAAGCCTCTGCCTCTGCTCATCACACATGGCAAAGCGAGAGTGTAAGCTCCTCTTGCCTTTAAAAAAAACCTTGTGATAATTTTTTTAGCTAGATTATGCCGCAGTCCTTGTACTTGTAAGGATTCATTTCCTAATTAGGCAAGAAAGGTCAAAAGAAATTAATAGCCAAGATAACAGTTATCAGTCTGGTATAAGTAAGGTAGCTTATGTTTGCAATACACCAGAAGCTGCAACACAGTTTAAAGCCAAGGGAGGGTTTAAAAGGAAGTTCATATTGGGAATATCTACACTCTTAAGTTCTAGGCTACAGTTGCTGTTTGTTTTTATCGCTGCCGAAGCCAGTGTCACCACTGAAGCTTAGAGTAAGGACACCACTCCAAGCTTCATTCAGCCTCTGCTGTACAATGGCTCAAATGTGATCCACAAGCCTACATGCATGCCCTCATAAAACAGGCAAAATAGGGACCATGTTTTAATCCTGTAAGTGATACTAGAAAGCCAGTAACCACTGGGTAAGAGGTACACCACAAAGACCTCCTTTGCCTACACTGCTGCTTTCCTATTTTTCCCTGGAAACTTTCTTAATCTTAACCCTGCAGACAGTTACATCACTGCTCGTTTGCCTTTCTAACTCTCCAGACACCTAGATTCCTCTTTCGTGAGTGTCTCAGAGTGTCAAAGTGGCTCCTGCCTTATGTGATTGTGACCCCAAAATAATTTTACTAGTTCTGCCTAAATTCCCTTGGGAACTGGTTTCAGTAAGGTACAGATTATATGAGCAGTAAGTTCTATACCATGCTCACAGACACCCCTAAGCCTCTTGAGAGGTACCTCTGGAGCTTGGATATGAAGAATCATAGAATCATAGAATCGTATCAGCTGGAAGAGACCTTGAAGATCATCGAGTCCAACCTTTGTCCCAGTCCTATCAGCCTACTAAATGATCCCCCTCAATGCAACATCCACCCGTCTCTTAAACACCTCCATGGACAGTGACCTCCCTGGGCAGCCTGTTCCAATGGCTGACAACCCTCTCAGTATAGAAATTCTTCCTAATATGTAACCTGAACATCCCGTGATGCAATTTAAATCCATTTCCCCTCGTCCTATCACTCTCCACTAGGGAGAACAGATCAACTCCCACCTCTCTTCAACCCCCCTTCAGGTAGTTGTAGAGAGCGATGAGGTCTCCCTTCAACCTCCTCTTCTCTAGGCTAAACAGCCCCAGATCCCTCAGCCTTTTCTAATAAGACTTATGTTTTAAGCCCTTTACCAGCTTGCTATCTTGCCTCTGTACTCCAGCACCTCAGTGTCCCTCTTGCAGTGAGGGGCCCAAAACTGGACACAGTACTTGAGGTGAGACCTCACCAAAGCCGAGCACAGGGGCATGATCACCTCCCTGCTTCTACTGGCCACACTATTCCTGATACAAGCCAGGGCGCCGTTGGCCTTCTTGGCCACCTGGGCACACTGCTGGCTCATGTTCAGCCGGCTGTCCATCAACACCCCCAGGTCCCTCTCTGCCTGGCAGCTCTCCAAAAAGCTTAAGGCAAGAGCCAAACAACTGCAAAGAGTGAGTTTCAGGTATGAGTCTGTTCTCATGCCTTCCCAATGATTACATGCTATCCCAGGTGATGGCTTTTTGTATTAATTATTTTCAGGCTCCTAATTTACCTCCATGAACATCATATGTGTCCTAGGAGGTAAACTTTGCATTACAAGTAAGGAGCCAGACAACCAGAAATGTAATTGCTACAGGACCCAATTTCAATTGCTGAAGTTCCTCATGGGAACTTGTTCTCACAAACCATGCTTTAGTGAAAGGACTCTGAAGTGCCGGGGTAATTTCCATCACGTTTCAAAACCTTAGCTCTCCACTAGTCCTATGAGTTTTAGAACCATCTAGCAAAATCAATGACGTCCATATACCAGCAGAATTTTTGCTCTGATTAGTTTAGATCTTTTCCATAAAGATATTAAATCTCATTCACAATCATTACTTTTCACTGACAGATATTTTTCCACAATAAATCATTAATTCGTTTTTGCACACACTTCCAGACTCCTCTTAGACTTGCTTTATTGGCTGGCTTGGTTGTTTGTTTTGTTTTTCCTTATATTTCAGTCCTTGTCTTTAGGATCATTAAATGTTTCCAGTGACCACGTAACACCTTTTTTTTTAACAGATAATTTATTTTCAACAGTAGTGTGAGATACAGTAGAATATAAACAGGAACCAGATAGTCATGTATTATTTTATAGTGCATTTTTCAGTAGATTATTCCAAATGTTACCTACATAAATTTTAAATCCTATAACATTAGTTTTGATATCATGGTGACTCAGGATTTCAACAATAAGCACTCTTGTGAAAAAATCCATGTACATAGTTTGCTTTACCTCATTTTACCTCAATTACAGACTGCAATAGCATGATATAGGTCTTGTAAGTGGGTAACAAATATTTCAGTCTATATTTGCACCTTGTCCATTTAGTAAGTCCTTGAGAAACTCAGATACACAGAGCTCGATTTGAGATACAAAAAATTGTGCAAGGTGTTTTCATCTCTCACATTGGAAATAAAAGTTCACAATATAAATTATCACATGTTTTATTTAGATTAAAAATACTGGATGGTGTAAAATCTCCTGAATGTGTTACACAGACTGCAGATAAAATGTTGCAGAGTGCACCAGCAAGTGCTCTGCCACCAGGCACTGGGAAGCTGGAAACTTGAAGGGCATCTAGCTTTCTAAGCAGATACTGTGGCAATTATCAATAATCAGAAATAAAAGAAAAGCTCATATGCAAATACAAATGACAAGCCTAAACGCTGCATGAGTCTTGCTCCTGCTTCCACTGAATGAATGAAAGCTACAGCTCCCAAATACTTTGACAGAAGCGTTATGATAACACCTCGAATTCTCCTGAGAATAGTTAGAATTTGGCTGATAAACTCCTCAGAGTTCAGGCAACCTGAAACATATCTGTGTGCTTCAGTAAACCACCCTTAGCTTCCATATTTTCTTTTCTGACATCCGGTGATTAAATATTGTGAATATGTTTGTTAAAGTGCAAATACAGCATTAGAAACAATTGTGCTATCATAGAGGAATGAGAGACATTCTTAGGACCCCAGAATGATGACATGCCTGGTAGACTTCCTGTGATATCCCTCCACCGTCATAAACAAAAGACATTTACTGTGTCCCACCCCAACCAATAAATACTTCAAGAGGACACTGAGCTATGTTATGAGGTGTAATTTAGAGCTGAAGGCCTGTAGAACACAAATCACGCTGAAACAATATTAAAGTATGTGTTTTTAAAACATGTGAAGGCAAAAGTATTTCAAATACATAAAAAGGTCACGCTAGTCTACTATTTAACCAAATGCGACTATTGTACAGTGATGAAAACACTGCAAAACCACTTAGAGAAGCACATACCCCCCTGTAGGTCAAAGCTAGATCTATCCTAAAGGGGTGCTGAAGAGTGACATTTCCTTATATGAATGGTGATCTCTTGTGGTGGGGCAGAACCACCTGTGATGACGGCCACTCCCAAGGATTTACTTTAGGATGGGTCATAAACCTCAAGACAAATGCATCTCCTTCCACAGTTAAGTATCTTGCTGAAAGACTCTGATTTTGGAAAAAAACCAAACAATCAGGGAAGTGCTTGAGAGAAGCCATCAGGCCCTGAAAAAGATCAGCATAATTTCTGCTGTAATCAGTAACAAACTCCTTCATGAGTCTTGTTCTGTGGGAGCAGGAGCAGACTTACCACCTCTTGCTTTCCCACTCATGCCCAATGCATGGCAGCATCCTTTTGTATAGTAGCCTCTATTTTAGCTTCCCTTCTTTCTGCTAATCTTTGCAGTAGCCTCTTGGAGAGAGGAGTTCTCCTGGGACTGATTCTAAGTGTTCACCTTGCTTCATTAATACAGACTGTTTCAAGGAAAAAAAAAATCCTCCTAACTGAGGTGGCTGGTGCTGTGCTTGTGTTATGCTCACCTCAGCAGCAGAATTAGGCTGGCTGAGGAAAATATGCACCAAGTCGTTTGTGTCAAGGGCCCTTAAGCACAAAACAAATCACAGCTTCTTATTTAAATAACACAGTACCATGCAAAATTCACAAATTAAGAGCTTCTAAGGAGTGTCTTTAAGTAAAAAAACGCAAACCTTAGCTTAAAAAATCCACCAGTGTTATGTATAATACTCTTTACCTGTTTAAGCCACGCAAAAGGTTTAATCAAAGTGCCCTTTTAACAAATACAGTATTTGAAGGAAAAAAAAGAAAAAAAAATAAGCCAGAACAAAAGCCTAGACAAAAAAAATTTCCAGCCTACCAATTTTGATATTTCTCATTGAATCTTTTTAGCATGGTATTTATCCATGTGAGCAGATGCATGCAGGCTTCTAAACACCAGACCTGTGTTGCCCTTCCCCGGTAGACTTAGTCCTTCCTGGGGGAAGGAGCTCTTTTCTGCAATTTGACAGTGTCCCTTGCAGGTCCACAACCTTGCTTGTGCCCTTGAACGGTGATGTTGTCACTGTGTTGGGGCACAGTTGAGGACAAACACCAGCTGTTTTACTATACTTGACAATCAGCTGCTGTTGTGACACTGCCATGGGTATGCGATTGGGAGCGTGTCTGGCAGGACGGCTGTTGCTGGGCCACCCAGGGAAGCCCTGTCCTGCACCCATGCATGCCACATGCTGTGTCTGGGGGGTGCAGGGCAGAGATCATGGTAAAACTGCAAATGCACAGAGGAGTCATGAATCTCACGCTCAAGGCAGGGAGCTTGTACCACACTCTCGTTGGGTTTAAGACAAGAAAAGTTTGAAACTAGGAGAATGAGTGTGGCAGGACATGCTGGGACTATACAGTGCTGTGAGCTGGGACAGTAAAATTACCTTTGGATCACAGAGCACAGATGCTAATGTAGCAGTGGTTTATTATCTCATTAGAAACATCTAATTCCCTGTAATAAAAATTGCATGTAGAGTATGTGAAAGAGCAGACAAGGTTATTACAGCCCACAGTCAGGACTAATTTTTTTTTCCCTCTTATTGCTAAATAGGCAGGAGTAGCTTTTCAATTCAAAATAAAAACCACACAATTACAGTAATAATACCGTGTTCCTGAACGCTCTGCATCTGCATATTGTAAAACACAAAGCCACTGATTTGAAACAAAAGCAGTAAGTCAGTAAAAGTTTTACAGAAAGGTTCTGCTGGGGTGATTATGTCTGTCAAAATACTTCTATAAGGGAAAAACTGATTACTGAACATATTTCATGTCCCTTTCCCCTAAATAACTCTGCAAGTGCTTGCGTCTTTTCCTAACAGACAGAGAAACCTTTATCATTAACACTATATGAACACTGGAACAAGCATGGATCCTGTTCAAATAGTTAGGCATCAGTTACAACAAAAAGCCAGAAGTAATCATATTTTTATCATCCATTATAAAAAATATTTCCCAATCAGTGTTTCAATACAGTTAAAAGTTAAAAACCCTCTACATTACTAATAAAGTAAAAACCTCATATCTCCAACCATCTTGTAAGAAAGTAGGTGAGTAATTTAAACCTTTAGTTTACATAAATTAGCCCAGACATGTGTATTTGAACAAGTGCACTGAAAACAGATATGCCTTCTTTTCTTCTGATATCTCTTATTTGAGTTATTAAGTAACAGGAAAGCCTTTATATCCTTTGCATGACCTTGAGAGTCTGCTAACACTAAATGGTCAATAGTCAAACCCCAGGAGAATGTTTCACCAGATAGACAATGACAAGAGGGAGCATGAAGTATAGTCAAATGCTTTGCAGCCTTATTACAGTAGACTTCAGCATTCCATTTCAGTGTGTTTACTCTTGGGAAGAGATGAAGGCAATATATTTATACTGCAAATCACGACTGAAATTTGATGGGTTGACAGAATTTTTTATTACTTTTTAAAAAATCCCAACTATTAAAGTATCATTTGATTCAGAGGTAGGTTGCAAAGCAATAGTGATGTACACAAGTGGAAACAATACTCTTTTTGCTTGACTGTGGAACTCTAATACTGTTGGTGCTGTCCCTGGACCTGGCAGAGAAGACTTAATGGATAAGATGTTCTAATCAGAGCTGACAACAGCCAATTAAGTGTCAGAAGAACAATCTGATAAGTAGGTTTTCGTGTCTATAGGCATTTCCTGATACGTCTTAACTGTCAATCTGAATGTTAAACAACTCTATCTCATTATTTACTGATTTATTAAAGGAGAATGCTTTCATCTCTTTTTCTTTGACTTTGGGTTGCCCAGAAAGAGAAAAGGAAAACACTAGGAACAACTCTTAATTTGGAATAATAGATGGGGAACCCTAATTATAACAAAGTCCTAATCTTCTAACCGAGCAGGTGTATGGTTTGGTGACAGCACTACCATGCAGCTGCCCACACCATACCTTGTAAGAAATGGTAGATGCTCAGTCTAGAGGAGATCGGTTTCTTTAATAGGTGGAAGGATATCTGTGGACGTGCTAGCAGGCTGCTCTCTGCTTTCAGTGCTTCTTGCTAGTCATACAGAAGACAACACCTCACTGGATGGATCTCTTCCCTTCTTGTCATCGCCCCTGTCGATATCAATCACATGAACTATGCCAGGCTTCAGGATCAGGTCATCGGTCTCGACGTGGCTCCTGTTATCATCCACTTCGATGTACTTCCCTTTGGACGGCTGGGTAGCCTTGCTGAAGACATCTTTAAAACGACGCTTGAGTTCAACGTCTGGGCAATAGACATACTCATAAAGAGCACCAGCAAGGACTGCTCCTATTATTGGTCCCACCCAATATACCTGCAAAAAGAGGGGGATAAAAAAGACAGGCACTGAGATCTAGAGCAAAAAAAGAAGCCAGGGTCTCAGAAAAATGCATGTCACTACAGACTTCACACAGAAAAGCTTCTGCAAAATACCCCATCCCAATTGTTAAAACCAATTCTTCAGAAATTCATGGTCATATTGATCCCTTATTTTCATGAACCGGTATGAAATCTACTGTCATATCAGTTTATGAGGCAGAGAAGTGTAACTACCACAGGTTTCATAGACGATGACCCGGAGCTCAGCAATTAGGTGATGGCTCTAAAATCACATAT
Organism: Apaloderma vittatum; assembly: GCF_000703405.1. Taxonomy (NCBI): domain Eukaryota; kingdom Metazoa; phylum Chordata; class Aves; order Trogoniformes; family Trogonidae; genus Apaloderma; species Apaloderma vittatum. The sequence goes on along the minus strand of NW_009724843.1, from coordinate 8,192 downwards.
GAAATCAAAAGTCATTCTCTTCATCAATTAATGGCATTAGTCCTAGGTTTGTTATTTTTTTAAATTCTGTCTCCTCTCAGTCTCTGTCTCTCACATATATTTCACCCCATTCAGAAATACTCCTTAGTCACTTTCAGTCCAGTCACCTAAACCACCTCACATCCATGGGTGTGACTCTTCCCTAAAAACTCCTCTTATGGGAATCACCAGGCAGCGAACTCCATGAGCAGGGATGAGGGACCTATGCCAACATGTCAGTGAGGTACAGTTACTACTTCAGATGCCCGAAAAAGATTTAAGTCTGCGTGTCCAGTTACCAATGTTCTAGGGCAGACCAGCAGTGAAGACTATGGATACCTCTCAGGGACAGACACACAGGCATCCTCTCTGGCTGCCCTACCTTCTCCTGCTAATAGAAAGCAGCATTTTTGCCCTCTTCATGGGAGATTTAACTTTTTTTTTTTTTAAAAAAAAAAAACCCTAAGTTTATCCAATAACACAAAACTGCAGGTTCTTTATCCTCCTTATTTGGATCAACCATAGCTACAACATTTCCTGAAACAAGACAGGCCACAGATCTCGGTGGAGGGATGTATGAGTTGTCAAATACAGCTCTGTAGTAACATACAACACATAGTTGCTCTAGCATAGCTTTGCTTTTAAACTAGCAGGGGTAAGAAAACTGAGAAGGGGGTTCATATCTCCAAAGAGAAATAGTTTTGTCAACTTTTATTGATTCATCTCTTTCCAAGAGGTGTCCTCTAAACTTCCATTGCTCATTGCCACCTGTAGACAATGTATATGGACTGTTTGCAAGACGACACACAAAATAAACGCCAATGTAGAAAACTGATTTTCTTTCTGTATTTTCACCCAAGGTGACAATGAACTTTCAAGGAGACAAAACCTTCCCTGTCATATACATGGACAGTTCTATTTCAGACTCTCATTTCCAAAATAATCCACATTTGGCTCCTGATCCCACAGAATCCAAGATGCAATCAGCTACCTGATTATCTCATTTGAATAAGCAAATGCAACTGACATATATGACTTTGTAGGGTACCTATCTATTTCAGTATGACATGCAGCAGCTCTGTAACATTAGTAGGTGCAGAAGCCCATAGGCTTCTGTCAACGGCATGCCAACGTCATTGCTTTGGGGAAGGAGAAGAGGCCGTCTTTCTGAGCGACCAGGACAGTAGCTAAGCCTCTCCTACAAGTTTCTCCATAGTACAGTTGTTTATTGGTTATAGCTTTAGTTATAAATTACAGGCTCCCTCAGAGTATGGATAATTAATCTTGTGAAAAACTACAGCAGTTTTTTGTATGAACAAGCCATTTGCTTATAACTGGGTAAATCTGCCTCAATAGGATAACTCTTGGAGACAAAGTTACACATGGTATCTTGTTTGCAGAATTGGAGCCTTAGGCCTTGCAGACAATGCTACTTCTGTTATTAGCTGCAGCAGGAGCAATGGGCTTCATACTTTAAAAATCAAGAAAATCCTTATATGCACTGTAATATGCAGCTCTTACAGTCAGCATTGAAAGCATCCCTAGAAGTGTTTTCCCTGTCTGTAATTAGGTAAGGCTGAGCTGCAATCCATCTCTCCCTTACAAAATGTGAATTGTTTTTTAATAAGTTTAATGGTGGGATGCTATTGAAAATGACCGCATCATTCACAATCTGTTTATCAAATAGTTTCCTGTGCAAATACTCCTAGCCGAGCTGATGCTTTTAAACTGAAGGGGGTGATATCTGGTCTGGTCTGCAAAGACCAGACTGTAACCCCTTCATCTCTCACTGCAGGCATTTACTAAGGCAAGCTGTCCCCTGGGAACCAGATCACAGAGGATCTCTGCTCTCATTTCATGCATCTGCCCCAGTTTCCTGCAGAACCAGGTGAAACGTGAAGCCAACAGAATTACTTCCAAAACTTCTCAGCAGCATGGCCAGGGGCTTTGCAGTCTGCCTCGGAGGATGTTTCTTTCTAGCAGTTCAATTCTTTCAGTCTTGCTGGATTTCTTTTGTTTGTTTGTTTTGAATTTACACAATTTCCTTTCTACCCCAGCTACTACCTTCACAAAACAGCCCTGGAATGGGAAGATGCTGTTCCAACGTGCTGTATCCTGCACCACAGTCCTAGGTGAGGAGCATAATTATTCCTAAGCCTGTGGCAGGTCGGCACAAGTCTTCCTCAGTGAAGGTCTCTATGGGATGTACCGGGATAGATAACTAAAAGCAAACGATGTATGAAAAATCCTTATAGCTGTTTGTTGCTACGGTGAAGGAAGCATGAAAGCAGTTACCCATTGGTTTTCCCATCTCCCCATGATGACAGCAGGTCCAAATGATCGAGCAGGGTTCATACTGGCACCAGTGTAATTGATCTAAAGCAGAGACAAAATGTTACTAGCTATTAAAGTCTTGAAGATACTTACTCAATTTCTGCTAGCCCTTGTACTATGGTGGCTACCTGGTTTTGTATGGCTTCTAATCTTGACAGCAAGTATCGTCACTCTTGCAAGTCTTATAATGAAATTAACTAAGTCACCACATAAACATGTAGAAAACTTCTGATGCAACATCCCGCTCAAGGGAAACCTCCTGCTACTCCAAAGTGTTTTGCTGTGCATCCATAAAGAACGGACCAGCTATAGAGCTATAACAGCTGTAAAGGCCACAGAAGTTTCCATTTGCTTCTGAAGTACTCATAAATGGACAAAGGGTCTAGATTTTAAAAAGAAGACATTAACTTACCGCAAATAAATGCCCAATTGCAACAGAAAATCCAATTGCTAAAGCTACTGAACCAGTGACATCATTTCGTTTTGAATCACAGCTGGCAAAAATAGTAAAAACCAGCTGGAATGTAATTATCAACTCCACCAGGAGTCCATGGCCAGCGGAAAGATCCCCATGTACCTGGAAGAAGGGAAAGAAACAAAGGTGAATTTGTAAATTGGAAAGCCACCACATACATGAATTGTATTTTAATGAAGGGTATTTCTGAGTGGTACACAGTGAAAGAAAACAATGAAATTTAGATGTACAGGTTTCCCCCTCCACATTTTTCTCCCCCCTCCTTTTTTTTTTTTATCTTTTTTGTCTTCTTTTTTTTTTTTGCCAATTTGAAAGCCATTGAAAATTACTGCTGGACTGAGAACAGACAGCTTAACAGTAACATCCAGCAAGAACTTCAAAGTTAGACTGCAGAAGTATAGTTTATTTTTACACAGGGATTTGCAAATGCTGCACTTCCCCTTCGCCATTTTTTTCTTGGGAGCACTGTAATTTACTATTCAATTATAAATTCATTAATTAGCCCCGACTTAATTAATTTAAATTTCAATTAAAAATTAAGCAGTGTGAGGCTCAAGTGCATTTTTAATAAGTCCTGCAACAGGGCTAACTGATGGCATTCCTTATTAGTTTAGAACAAAGCTGAAATCTAAGTCACAATCTATTTCAAAAGTATGTCATTTTAAATTGATGTTTTTTCAATCCCCATCATAATGGCATAGCATTAGTTTCCCCTTCCCCAGCTCATAGAAAAGTGGCATTTCATGCATATATTATTTAAATTTTGTATGTAAATTAACATTACCTGCTGTCATCAGATTTGGGGAAGTTCTAGGAAAGAGAATTTCTATAAAAAGAACAGCTATAGACATTACACTGCATAAACCCATCCTAAGGAGGGCTTTAAGTCCCGTCTAGATGTTCTAAACAAACTGGCAAGCTCTTAAAATTTCTCAAAATCTTGAGCTCTCTTTATTATGTGTTGACACTGATTATATTTTCCTAGGCTCTAAGCTACTCTAGGACAAGAGCTGGAGGAGAAGCAATTACCGCAGTGACTCCCAGGCCTCCCACCACGCTTGGTGGTGTGACGAGATAAAGGATGCCTGCACCCACGATGGCTCCCAGGCACTGGGCAAGGATGTAGAAGATGGACTTGGCGAGGCTGATCTTCCTCGTGCAGACCATTGCCACGGTCACCGCAGGGTTAATGTGACCTCCGCTGATGTGTCCAAAGCACTGCACCATGGTTGCAATGCTGAGTCCAAAGCAGAGGGAGATAAGGACCATGTCTACAGGCAGGGGCTTCTCTGCTCCACCCCAGTTGATCGTGGAGCCGAGGCTGAGGAGGACAAAAATGAGCATGGCCAAAAATTCTGCTGAAACGGCTTTCCAGAAAGGCTGAGTCCAGACCCCTTTAAATGCCACCATGATGCTCTCGCACTTGCAGAGATGTCCACACTTACTGAAAAGGAAAACAGAGCTTTGTGAGAAGTCACCAAATAATCCTTATGCTCTCCTGTTGGGGGTCACGGTCCAGCAGACTTTGGAGAGAGGCTGCAAGGCTGAGTGTCCTTCGGCTGGGACAACTACAGACTGTGATCTGAGAGCACACTGCGCTTAAAACATAACCAGTGCTTGAGTGTCTGCAGGACACAGGGTAATTAATCACTTCTTGCAGTAAGTCTGTCTGTATACCTTCAGTTCACAAAAAGCAACCTTCGTATATTCTGAAATGAGGGACTGAAAATAAGTGTATTCCTCTACAACAGCTAACAGCCTGACCGCTTCCAGTGGCCTGCTGACCATTAGTAAATCAGCAGGTATCCTCTTTTTCTAAGCAAATCTGTACTTTTCACAAAGCAGGTACAATAATTCAATAAAAAGCAGTATCTTAGTCAAACCCTAATGGTTTTGATAACGCTGTAGTGTTGGGAGGCTGTCCCGGCAGCTATAAGAGAAAGTCTATTTGTTTGAACACTCACACAGACTAATATTTCAATTTATATTTAGGCAAAGAGCAGCTCCTTCACTGTGGACAAAGGGTAAAAATTGAATTCAGACAGGAGAATAGATGCAATCCTAAATTCTGACCTTTAAATCAATCATGCAACGGATGAAGTGCTTTCTTTAGAGCTAAAGATGCCAAGTAAGCTTGGAATACAGCAGTATTTTCTGCATGTGTGGTGTGTAGAACCCCGTGTGGTGAAGAAAAAGTGTCTTGATTTTACTCTCTGTCTGGAGATGCTATTTATTAGTCTACACTGCCTTCCTGATGAGCTAGAATTTTGCTAGATGTTCAGATACCTATGAAAGTGGGTCACCAAAGAAAAGTTATTTGTGGTATTAATAAATTAGGAGAATAAGCCAAAAGGGAAGCATTTTAATGAGTTTCTAAGGAATGCTAACAAGATTCTTCTCTAAAAACAAAAGCAAAAAAACTCCAACCCCTTCAAAAAGTAGAAAACAAAAGAAAGAATATTCAGTTGCTACATTTGGGAACAGAATTTCAAGTGGTAGATGGATGAATTTATGCTCAGTTATCTAAGGTAACTGAGCTACAATGCATATTTAATACCACTTACATCAGAAAGAAGCATAAAAGACATGTCTGCCCTTTTCAACTTATTGCAAGAGGAATGGCCCATGAATTTCTTAACAGTTGCAGTGAGTTAGGGAAAGGCAATTTAATCCTGTGACTGAAGCAAATAATTTGTTTCCCTGTCTCATTTCTTATGCTAATTTACTGTGTATTTTGGGTGGGTCATTTGAGCTCTATCTCAGTTCTCTAGACTCTCAGACAAGAACAAGAATTACATTATCATCTCCTTCAAATGGACGTTGTGAAAAGTTGGTGAAGTGATCAAGTCTCTCGACTTGAATTGGACTCGCTTGTCTAGAGATGAACTAAATCTTCTGATTTTGGGTCAAACAAGAAAAACAGAAAGATGTTTGGGCAGAATCTCATATTAACATGCGGTTAATGAGTAACTATCTAGACTAGAGTTTTTTTTCAAAATGGCTCCAAAATCATCACCTCCCACAACGTTAAAGCTCACAGGTATTTGGTTGTTCTTACCTTTGAAGCATATGTCCAGACTCTCACTGAAACCTAAAGGCTTAGTTCTGACACCCTTACTACTTCCTCACTAGTAATATATTTTAGTGGCTTGAGTAAGACGCAGGTGCTATAGCCATACTGAGAAAAGCTCATTTTCCCAGGGTCTGTCCCAGGCGAATATTTCATATAAGGATGAAGCATGTCCTGAAACCCATGATAAAAAAACAACACCTGTATACACAGAAAAAGAAAGTTACACTCACCCACCTTTCCACCCTCAACTCGGGATGCAACCCGGACTTCCCTGAGCTTTTGTTTGCTAAGCAAAATGCAACCCCTGGTGTTATATTCCAGACTTGCACAAAATTTCCAAGGGCATTAGGGGGGGAATGTAGTTTTTTGGAGCATGGGAGAAGGGTGAATGATGACTCCTGACTTCTTTGTCCAAGTATGCCTGACTGTCTCATTCTGTATGCAGAGAACAGCAAAATCCACAAATAAATTATATTCCTTCAACCTGCAGAAGTGGACAGAAAAGGGTGTTTACATTTGGTATTAAAATTGTACAGTTATCTTCCCTCTAGCTGTGGAACATCTTGGAAGAACACATTAAAAGTGAATATGTCTGCACGTGCATGGGACTTTCTACAGGAAGGCTACCACCTATGACATGCAGACCTCATACTGCTTCTCCAGCTGAGACCAGGTCCAATCAATTCAGTCAATATTATTTACAACCCTGAAAATGTAAAAATGCTGCGTGTGAGCCAAGAGCATAACTCAAACACAGAAGCTTACTCATCAACATAAAGAAAGTTTCTGTTCTTCTCAACCAGCATGCTACATGGAAAAAAACAACCAACAAATGTTAGAACTACACTGTCAGCCCTACTTTGATAGTTAATGATCTGAACATCTATTTTTAATGCACACATGTTTTTCTGAAGCAGTCTGTTTTTCTATGATTTCAATATCCAGCAAAATGCCCAGCTGTCATGGCCAAATTTTCCTTTCAAATTGCACTTTCCTTGCCCACAGCAAAACCCCCCTACAAATGCTAACAGAAGCTTAATACTATGTTGGAGCCCTGAGTCCAGGTTTGAGCAAATCCAAAGGCTATCAGCAACTTAGAAATCAACATCGTCTCCAACACTCACTAATTTTTCAGCATGCAGTTAAATTAAAGCCTTGAGATGACAGAGTGCCAGGTTTGAAACCAAAATGGTTTCAGTTACAATTTGCCATCAAAGCTGCAAAACAATTTTTTTTTGAGTAGTTGTGTATGGTTGCCTCAGATAAATAAAACATACAACAGAAAAACAGTTAGACACTTTGATGTTATGGTCATACTTTAAATTAATGTGTGGCCACACTTGATATCCTCTGGTCTGGACTACATGATTACACAGGAGACTGTGTCTAATGGAATGCAAGGTGAGTTTTTACAGGTCATGTTGTCATCAGAGCTGCAGGCATGGCTATGGCTTCAAAGCCATAACAATATAAATAATAACAAAGGCTTCAGTACAAAAGTCGAATGGTATTTTCCTTTTCCAATCAATATCATTTCAAGGAGCAGAGCAAACAGCCTGGGCACAGGCTTGAAGCCAGTCAATCCACACGACACCACTGTCACACAGAAGTTTCATTCGTGCGGCAGCTATTTACGGTGGCATCTCCATAGCAAACTCAGATACTCCCCGACCTGTGCTGGCACAGCCAGCTTTAGCTCAAATGGACGCTGGGCACCCTCTTGCCAACTTGGGGGCGGGGGGGGTGGTGACGGGGACGGACAGGCTGTTGTTGCACAACAAATGCAATATCGCAGGGCTTGCTCGTAAGCATTTTTGCATCATTTTCCCAGATGCTAATGTTGAATGGGCGACTGACACAAATATCTACAGGAGGTGGAAAGGGGAGGCTTGGGATCCCAGTTAGCGCAGCTTTGGCTCTGCGGGAGCTGGAATTTCTGCACAAGCGTCTCTCCAGCGCAGGACCGCAAGCGGCAGATAAAACAAAGTTTCGGCGTGCCCAAAAGGAGGGGCGGAGGGGTGGGTATACAATTCTCTACCTCCGCTTCACACCTCTGCTGTTAAAACCCAAAGACAACCCGAAAGGCTCTGGTAGCGCCTTCCAGGTTTTTTTTCGGTGGGGTTGCCCGCTGCTCTGGGAGCAAAACTCCGGAGAAAAGCAGCTCGCAGCACCTCTGAGTCCCTCGGGGGACAGCCTAGCCCATAGATTAAAAAAACTCCTCCCGAGGTCGGACAGCTTGGGGCGGGAGGCGTGTGGGGGTCCCCGCGGGCGCGGAGAAGCGACACCCCTCCC
>NW_009724842.1:7094-29418 GCF_000703405.1 Apaloderma vittatum | reverse complement strand
GAGCCGGGAGAACGCGGGGTAAGGCCGCAAGGCAGCCCTGAGAGTCTTCAAAAGAGGGTAAAAAAGGGGTTTTGACTTGGTAATGAACAGGATGGCGCTGCTTTTAGCATCCATTTGAAATCTGGAGTTCTGCCTGCGTGTGTCCTCTGCCGTGAGCCGTGAGTGAGCGGCCTCGGCTGCGGTTTTAAAAGGTGTTTTGTGCTTGTGCCCTCAGCTTTCAGTGGGTGCCGTGATTTTTTCGCCTTCTAGGCTTTTCATGAAGCTTTTCTTTTACAGAGTTTTACAGCTTTTACGCTTCTGACGGGAAGAGGAGGAGTTCTGCAGAAATGTCGAAGATCGAGAAAATGAGCATCCTCGGAGTGAGGAGTTTTGGGGTAGAGGATAAAGACAAGCAAGTCATCACTTTCTTTAGCCCCTTAACTATTTTGGTGGGACCGAATGGGGCGGGGAAAACGGTAAGGCTTGCTGTGTGTTTGGGTTTGAGCTGCGAGTCTGAAAGGCCTTGAAATGTGAATAGTGATCTCTACAGAAAGTTATTAATAATACTGCAAAAAATCTTGCTATCCACTGCAAATACCGTGTTGTTTAGCATTATTGGAGATCTGCTTTCACGCCTGGGTTTTGCAGAGCACTGGATGGTGTTTTTCATAGGAAATTGGCCCAGATTCTGCTTTAAACTAATTTTTAAAAACAAAGTACCGTATTCTCATGATACTCAAAAAAAAATGATAGTATTATCTCTTATTCTCTCTCCTTGCACATTTAACTCATTTGTAAATATTTGGGCTGTTATGGGGTTTTTTTTTGCCTGTGGTCCATCTTGTTTACTCTAAATTGCCATTATAACTCTAAACTTATTTCTATTTTCTTAGACGATCATTGAATGTCTTAAATATATAACCACTGGAGATTTTCCTCCTGGGACCAAAGGAAACTCATTTGTTCACGATCCAAAGGTAAAAGTTGTAGGGACTAGATTTAATGTCCGTTTCCTCCAGAGTAAAAAACTTAACTGCACTCAGGGTTGTGGTGAAAATGGGGATACTCAAGTTCTAGGTGATCACGAGCTGACCGTGTTCTTGCAGAAAAAATACAGCTGGGGGGGAATAGAACATGACCCACAGCTGGAAAACCACATAGTTGTTTGGAAAAAAATTCCCTTACTCAGTTTTTTTTTTTGTTTCTGCTAAAGGTTGCCAATGAAACAGATGTTAGAGCTCAGATTCGGTTACAGTTTCGAGATGTAAACAGAGAGCTCCTAGCTGTCCAGCGATCCATGGTCTGTACGCAGAAGGGCAAGAAAACAGAATTTAAAACACTTGAAGCTGTCATTACTAGGATAAAGTAAGTTATTAAGTGGTTGGGGTTTTTTTGTACTTTGGCATGAAGATTGGTTTGGGTTTTGCATGTTTTTATGTATAAGGTGAGAAAACTTCATAATGTATTCCTCGAAGTAGCTATCAGTGCTCTTAAATAAAAGCCATATAGTTTCATCACTCTTACCTATCAATTGATTCAGAAATCCTACATTTGGTAGCCACTGCTTTTGAGAACTACTTATGTCTGTTGACTTGCATTTATTTGAAATTTGTGTTCACAATGATGCGGTTTGAACGTAAAGTTACGTGAAGTATGTAGGCTTTACTTCCTTTAGCACAGTTTTCAGTTTCGGATCGTTGCTGGTCGCCTTTCACTTGGTCTCCACTCTTAATTTAAGAGGTGTATTCACTTCATTCAGGATTGTTTCGGCTCCCTCTGGTGGTTCTGCAGCTGTAAAATGTGTAATGGTCTTGACTACAAATACTGACAATGTAAAACACGTGTTGGACATGATAATTATAGGCTTTAAAATTTAAGGTTTTGAATTGGTGCGTTCCAATGAGATTCTGCTGTTAAAAACACAGGTCACTTTTAAAAGAATTTGCTGATAGCTTCTTTGGGGATTGTCTTTATTTTTGCTACCTAGGCATGGCGAGAAGGTCAGCGTGAGCTCCAAGTGCGCCGAAATCGATCGGGAGATGATCAGCGCCCTTGGTGTTTCCAAAGCTGTGATTAACAACGTCATTTTCTGCCACCAAGAAGAATCCAACTGGCCATTAAGTGAAGGGAAGGCCCTGAAACAAAAATTTGATGAGATCTTTTCAGCAACAAGGTTTTTGTCTTTACTGTGATTAAATAAACGCTAAGTAAGGAATGTCTTCTCTGATAACGTAGGTGTTAGCAAAAATGTCCAAGGCGTTGTTTCATGCCTCTGTATTGCTACATCGCCGGTGGAATCTGAAATTTTGTCTTTTTTTAAAGGTATATTAAAGCACTTGAAACTCTCCGTCAGGTGCGACAGAAGCAAGGCGGGAAGGTAAAAGAGTGTCAGATAGAACTGCAATACCTAAAACAGAATAAAGAAAAAGCACGGGAAATTCAGGATCATCTTAACAATAGAGAGGCTCAACTGGCTGCTTCGAAGGAGAATGTAAAATCTATTGAGAGTCAGCTTGATCCTCTAAAGGTAATTTGCATGATGATTAATACAGAACAATACACGAGTCGTAAAGAACACAGAAAAATGTGAAAGCTGGATGAATTTTTTGATTAAAATCTTATACTTTTATGTCATGTTATCTAATCCTTTGCTCCGAAGCAAACCCCAGCACACCTGGAGATGCTGGTCTAATCTGTAAATGGTCCTTGGAGGTCTGAGGCCGTAGTTTGTGAAATTCTTGTAGCAGCATTGTTGGGGGTTTTTGTGGCTTAACTTAAAATCTCTTTCTCAAATTTAGCTGGTAGCTGAAACTGTTATAAACTCTAACTAAAACAAAAGCTGAGCTAAAACCTCTCTATTTTAAAAAGCTCTTGGTAAACCTGAAGGTTTTACACTTAGTCTAACTTTATTGTCGGTAACAGTTGATTATGGGATTCCTAAGCTGGTGGGACATTTTACTTAGAGCGTTCTTCTCCTTTGCAGAGTTCTCTGGCAGAGGTTGAACAGAATCTCACGAAAGTACTGAGGCTGGACAACGATGTGAAAGCCCTGGAGAGCAGGAAGAGACAGATGGAGAAGGATAATCAAGATTTGCAACAGAAGATGGAAAAGGTTGCCTTTTAAATTCCATGCTGCCATCCTTTCTGCTGAAGAATCAGTCTGTCTTTTGCTACTCGGGGAACTAAGTATATATTTTTATTATACATCAGATATTGCTGAAGTACTTTTGCATAGCCCGCATAGCTCACTTGATATTATCAGATGCTGCACATACAGCTCAGTAAAGTTGTGTTAGTTTCTGTGTAGTTTGGGTTAAATTGCTTTTTGTAACGTTTCCCTCCACTGTAGACTAGCTTGCCAGGAAGCCAAATACTGACGGAAGTTTTCATAAAAGTAATTGTTGGTAACAGTGCCCTGAGGTATGTAGCTTAAAAATATCTGCCTCTTGCTATGAGCCAGTGATAGCCAGCACCTGTTTGGACAAGCATGGGATGGCTCCTGATGTTAATGTTGTTCATCTTGCTGGAGATATTTCTATTTCTTTCTCCTGAAAGAAGAAATGATTGTCAGTCTTCTGCGGTGCTTGTGACGAGGCATTAAAAACTATTTTGACAAACGGAAAGAAACTCTACAGTGGTAAAAACTTGGATTCATCTGTTTTGTCAGCCTAAGAAAAATAGATTTTGTTTTTCCAGTTTTGCTTGCAGCATATTTAATTTTTCTTAATACATGCCTTACTGTAGGAATTCTGCCTGCGAGGTGTTTGTGTCTTGTTTCCTGAATTCTGCAAAAACTGCTTTTTGCAAACATCATTAATTGGCTTATAAATTTAGTTAAAAAGCTAACTTTATGCTGTGTTGTATTTGGTGTGCAGGTTTTTCAAGGAACTTTTGAGCAACTGAGGGATAGATACGAGAACCACCAGAGAACAGTGAAGGAGAAGGAGAAAAGATTGTTAGACTGCAGGCGTGAATTAGACAGATCCACTAAAGAGTGCCAGAGATTTAACAGTGAGAAATCAGAACTGCTTATTGAACGAGGTATTTTAGACTTTGTCTATAATCCTCTGTTTATTTTTAATGTTACTAAGATCTGAAATGGAACTACTGATAAGAATTGGAAGGGATTTGAAGTGGACAAATCACCTAAAATACGCAATGAGTTTGGGGTCAGCTGCACGGTGTGGTGTGAGAGCCCTGCACAGGTCTTGGGCCTTTTCTGGAGTTACTACCATACACTTGTTGTTCTGAGCTGTAATTACAACATGTAGTACCTCTTTATCTTAAATTTTTTTTTCTATGTAATTAAAAAAAAAATTAGTTACCTGAAATACAAACCTCTCAGACAACAGCTTGTTTTTACTCTAGAGGTTTTCCTGTTTATAAATGCTTCAGTTTCAAAGGCTTTAAGGCAACAGTTGCAACTGACTGAATTCTAAATGTATCTTCTGCCTCTGATCTTGAGGTTCATGTGAGTTTTTCTTTCGGTGAAGGTCGTCTTCAGCTGCAGGCGGATCGTCACCAGGAGCACATCGCAGTGAGGGATTCGTTAATTCAGTCTCTGGCAGCACAGCTGGAATTAGATGGCTTTGAGCGAGCACCTTTTAATGAAAGGCACGTTACCAGTTTTCACAGGTTGTTGAAGGAGAAACAGGAAAGAGATACAGAGGCTGCAAATAATTTGATGGTAAGAACTGGGGGGTTTAGCAGTGTAGCTAGTGTTGGTTACTGGTGTGTTACTGGTCCAGGTGCATGTTCACAGTGCTGGGAGGAAGAGTATTGGAGAGATGTGAAACTGAATAAGACTGAAGCTTTTTTTGTTGTTGTTGTTGTTTTCCTTTTTTTCTTCTAAAATTCTTTGTTATGGCTTGTCTGAATCTGTCCATGGAAATCAGTTTTGGAACTAAGAGCGGTCAGCAAGTGATCTGAATTGCTAAAGGTGTTGAACAGGCGTTTCTTCAGACAGGTTTTTCTCAACAACCCTCTCCTGCAACCTCAAAAGCCCTGAGGAAGAATGACAGTGGGCAACTGGTTTTACAATAAGCAACTCTTTGTTGAAGTCATCTTCAAAGTAGAGTTGTTTTCACAGAACACTCTTGGTATTATGCATGTGCATTTTCCTATCAAAACATTTTGGCAGAAAAATTTGACAAGTTCTAGTTATCTGAGTATTTAAATGTCTCGTATTTGCGATGAATATTTGCAAGCTAGTGTGAAGAAGCGTTTTTAGTTGTTGTTTTCTGATTTAAAAAATGAATATATTATTGCTGACTTCTTTCAGAGAGAATTTGCCCGAAAAGAAGCAATGAAGCAAAAACAGATAGATGAAATCAGAGACAAGAAAACTGGTTTAGAAAGAACCATTGACCTGAAGTCAGACATTCAAAATAAGAAACAAGTTGAGCTCAAGAATGTAAGATATGAATTGCAGCAGCTGGAGGGGTTTTCAGACAGAATTCTGGAGCTGGAACAGGAGATTGACAAGACGGTAAGTTAATGTAATCAAAAGATTTGTAAAATTTAAAGTAAAAACTGTTGGCTTTCTCGTTAAAAACAAACAAACCCCTTGATATTTGCTCCCTCAGCTGTATGTTTTGCCCTCTCAATGCTTCGTGTGTTTAGATGGGGCACCCTTTGGGGCAGGGACTGCTCCCTGCTTTGTTTTTGTATACTGCTTGCATAGAGCGTGCTGCTGCTTGGTGAGTTGTAAACAGGGTGTATCCAGTATCTGCTTTACTTTTCCTGTGCCAGCATCACCGCCTTTGTCCTTTTTCTTGTATTCTTCAGAAATCTTGTGTCATTCCTGTAACAGCTTTCTTCTGTTTCCTTTAGTTACAGCTTTATTGATTAATTATTTAAGTTGTGTGGGCTTTTATTGTTTTGTTTAGGAACGTGAGCTGGAGAAGGCTGAGAGGAGCAGCAACGTGGAAACCCTCGAGCTGGAAGTACAGACTCTGCAAAATGAGAAAATAAACCTGGATAAGGCTCTTAGGAAATTGGATCAAGAGATGGAACAGCTGAATCTACATACTACGACAATTACCCAAATGGACATGCTGAAGAAAGACAAAGTAATTTTTCTATCATCATCTTGTAAGAGAGGGATGTGAAATTAATACAGTCCCGTTAAGATCTGTGTATTTTGGGGGTGTTTATCGATAATCATATGTAAATCACATGTAAAACTTCTGTCTGAAGCCATTAACTTTCCCAGAAGCCATTCACTGCCTGAGTGCGTTGAGTGACATAAACTGTAAGATATGAAAAAATTAATTTTAAGTGCTTCACTTCTCCAGGCAGACAAAGAAGAGCAGATTAGAAAAGTAAAATCAAGGCATTCTGAGGAACTGACATCACTGTTGGGATATTTTCCAAATAAAAACCAACTTGAAGACTGGCTCCATGATAAAAATAAAGAGATTAATCAGACAAGGGATAATCTTGCTGACCTTAAGTACGTATTAGTTTAATTGATTATGTCTCCATAAGTAATTATGAATTTAAATATTGGGAAGTTTGATGTAAGGTATAGCTGATACAGGTTGTGGTCATTAATAAAATTGTAACATTCATAGAATGTGAAAAGCAATGCTAAAAGCAGACAGCAAAATGCTGTTCTGGAACATCCTAGCTGGGCAAATGTGCTTGGGGGGTGGAAGTCACTGGTCTTCTGACTTTCTTGGAAGTCACAGGGTGTTTAGTGATTATGTCACGAGTTCATGTGTAGTTGCCTGTTCTTGATTTCATTTGATTATATGAAACAATTTGTTTGAGTAGGTAACGTCAGGACACTATGCAGTGATATGTAGTAAAATTCCCCCAAACAAAAAAAAAAATTAAGATTTTAGGTATAAGAGTATTGCATAAATTAAAAGAACAGAACATGAGTAGAAGGATGCTGACAGCCTTTGCTTAAGAGGTTCAATAAAATAATCAGTAATTGCTATAGGAGAAAAAGTTCTTATTATTCCTTAAAATTTTTTGTGGCTTAATCGTTGGAAATTAATTTCTTATCAGTAAGAAAACGAAAGGGAATTAAAATGGGACACTTGTGGTGTGCTTAGATTAATACCAAGGTGATGCTAAAGTTTTCCTGAAAAAAATGATGAAAGAAGAACTGATGAGCAGCTCTGTCATAGCAATTTCAGATTAAGTCCCCATGTTTTTGTTGTTAACTGCTTTGAAATCTTTGGGGGTTTATAACAGAAGTGTTTATGCCTTGGTCTTTCAGCAAACGGCTGGCGTCAGTAGAATATCAGAAAACTTACGTCACTAACGAGCTAAAAAAAAAAGAAGCACAGCTGTCCCTTCATGAAACAAAGCTTTTTGATGTTTGTGGAAGCCAAGATTTTGACAGTGATCTGAACAAACTTCAAGATGAAATCGAAAAAAGTTCTAAACAGCGAGGTGAAGTCATATATAGCTCTACCCTTTTTCCCCAAAGCTGGTTTTAAGTGTCAGCCACAGATTCTGTGACCCTCTGTTGCTTACACAGGACAAACAACAGGCACAGCAGCTGATTTAGGGGAGATTATTACTGAATCTTACTGGTTTTTTTTTTAAACAATATTTCCTTACCTTTACTGCCATTTCTTGTTTATATTTAAGCAGGGTCAGTTGTTTTAATTCTTTCTGTTAATTATCTTATTGTGGTAAATGAAGTACAGACATGTCAAAGCCAAGGAGTGCTTTCCTGTCTTTGTGATTTTGCAGCTTACAATTTTTGTCTTCATTTCTGGTAAATAAATACCTGGTTTCGATCTGATGACGCACTATTTATTCAACATAAATGTCTTCTTGCTTCTTTTTTTCAAACCAGCTGTGCTTGCCGGTGCCACTGCGGTTTATTCGCAGTTCATTACGCAACTGACGGAGGAGAACCAGTCGTGTTGTCCAGTTTGTCAGAGAGTTTTTCAGACAGAGGCCGAACTGCAAGACGTAATTAGCGATCTGCAGTCCAAGCTACGTCTGGCTCCGGACAAGCTGAAGTCAACAGAGACTGAACTTAAAAGAAAAGAGAAAAAACGTGATGAAATGATGAGTCTTAAACCACTCAGGTAAAGCGCTTGGCAGACTGTATTGTCAGAAGCTGATTTCTTTCAAATGCTTGGGTTTCAATTATTAAAAATCAGGCAGGTATCAAGGTTTTATTTTAGAGCTAGCTAATTAGTTAAAATACCTCGCTGAGATAAACATTTTACTAGCATTTGTTCTCTGCTTATTTGGACTTCAATATGTTAGATTTTTGGTATTCCTGGTCCTTTGGGGCTTCTTGTAAGAGCAAGGCAGAAAAAGTGGATATACACTTGCTTTTCTACTGATGATTTACACTATACAGGCACAGTTCCCCACTTTGTTACTTATCACTGTAATTTAAAAGGAACAGGCTGAGGTGTTTTTCGTACCATATAATTTTAAATGTTCCTTAAAAATGCTGAAATTGAAGTTTGCATAGACAGAATGGGATCTGAACCTGTCTTGAAGACCCTTTAATAATACCTTGATTTATATCTCCTTTAACAACACGTTTTGTTGCTGGCGGTTTTGCATGAGTTACGTTGTTGTAGAGAGGCATCTCTGGATTTCCTTAGGCTTCAGTCCCATGCCATTCCTTCATTTGGGAACGCATCTCTGTCTCGGACACTGATAACCCACATTAGATTGGTCTGAATTCACTCTTTTACTTTATTAAAAAAAAATCCAACTATTTGTGTTGGCTTTAGGTTGTTGGTTTTGGTGGGTTTTTTGAATTTGCAAGGTAATACAAGGTATGAGTCATATTAACAGATTCAGAAAAGGTGCTTATGGTATTTTCCAGTTTCCAGGCTGAACTGGTCTGTATTTTTCAAGATGGGAAAACACTGGATGGGACTGCTTTGGTGTTGCTTCCCTTTTCCTGTTGCCTCGCTTCAAAACATAAAGAAATAACACTAGCCCTAAAGAGTCGTTGTCAGAGCCCTGTGGGCTTTTTTCGTCGCATATGAACAATTAAAGTAAGAGTAGAGTAGTTCCAGGAGATGGATTTTAAATGTCCTTTAGCAGTAGGTGCAGAGGCTCGGGTCTCAAGAAATGTGCAGGCTGCTGTGAGAGAAGTTGGAGAATCTGTATCAGACGGTAGACTTTTCCCTCACAAGAGGGCACTCTCGTACGGTGGATTTAGACCCTACCCTTCCTGTAATTAAGTTAAAAACCAAAAGAGATTTTGTTTGCTTGTTTGTTTTATCCTGCCTGTGTAAACTGAGGGGTGTATTTCCTTAGCTGGGTATAGAAAATAAGCTTAATCGAATGTGGGCACAGTTAAGGGGGTGCTTACCAGCCAAGTTTAGTCTTCCACTATTAAATCCTACCACAGATTTTGTGACCTTGAATGTCTTGAGCTTATGCTGCTGGTTTTGACAAAGGAAATGTTATGGACTTGTATTTTATTGAAGGCGAACTGTAGTTGAACTCCAGGAAAAGGACATACCAGACTTGAGGAACAAGATACAGAACGCCAACAGGGATTTAACGGCCCTGAAAGGTGAAATAGAAGAACAAGAATCAGTCTTGCAGACAGCTTTGTCAAAGGAGGAAGGTGCCAAGGCCCGTTTACAGGATATAACACTAATGGAAAGGTACCAGGTATGCTCTGGTAATTTCTTTTAATACATAAAATGATTCTTGCTTGCTGACATTTAAATATGTAGTTTTTCAATAATAGGACAAAACTTTGAGCTCTTAAGATTTTTCAAATGAAGTAAATACTTTAGAAGACAGCATAATGTAGATGATCGTGGTACTAAATAAATTTCAGGGTTTATGTAATAATCTTTTTCTTCTGAGGACCACGGAGTCCTTTGAGTTCTGACTCAATTCTGTGCTGCAGCAACTGGGAAAAGAGAACTTGAGCACTACCACGCGTACTCCGAAGCATTTTTCAGACCTCATAGTCATTATAATTTAGTGTATTCTCAGGATCTACTCAGTGTACTCTCTGAAATCTTGTTCCATGTGCCATCTGAATATATGGCAAAGGGAATGGATAGACTACACTTTTTATTTTATTTATTACCAACAGGAAATCTTTGCTGATAAGAGTCACAGACGTGCAGAGAACCTGGGGCTGGGCAGAGGGCTGAGGGCATTTCCCAGGTGGGAGATGGTGGCAGCTCTTGAGGCTCCAACAGTTCCATTTGTGCAGGGACTGCTGTGGCACATGTCGTTGTTTTCAAGTAGTTCATCCATCTGTCTTGACTAGTTTCCTCCCCTAATTAGGAATTCCAGTTTCTAGCAGCCTGTGGGTTGGCGTAACCTTACTGGTAAGGATGTGACATTGCTCCAGCAGAGAGAAATTTGAAGATCTCGAGGCTTGTGCACCTCAATCCCCAAGCTTGTTCTTATTTAGCAAGGAAAAAAAAAGGTAAACACTAATACAATAGTAATAGTACTTTTCCTCTTACTTTCAGACTGATATTAGGGATGTTGAACGAAAAATTGCTCAGCAGGAGGCTAAGCTGCTTGGGGTTGATTTAAGTAGAACCGTTCTACAAGTAAGCCATGAGAAACAAGAGAAAAAACACTTGTGGGATACAGGTAGGTCATACAAAAATGTTATTTCGGTTTTAGATTGAAAATAACATTCCAAACTTCCTGCTATTAACGTTTAGTTTACTTATTTTGCATTCTGAAATAGTTTTATTCTAATAATTTTTCGTTTGGATTTTTGGGGGTCATACTAGCCTGGCTTAGAGTTAAATTTTGATTAGGAAGACAATAAATGTTTTTAATAGCAGATTGGTGTTTCACTGTCTGTTTTCATCTGCAGTTACTGGTAAAATTGAGCTAAATCAAAAACTCAAGCAAGACCAGCAAAATCAAATTCAGCAGCTAAAGAGTGCAGTTAATGAGCTTAAAGCGGAGAAACTTCAGATTTCAAGCAGCATGCAGCGACGTCGACAACTGGAGGAACAAACAGTGGAATTAACCACTGAGGTTCAATCCTTGTGCAGAGAGATCAAGGTAAGAAATACTTGTAAGAGTTAACCCTTAGCTTTACTGTCCTTGGAAAAAAATAATAATCTCTTTATATTTAACATTGTCAGTAATCCTAGCAAAGAAGATATATTTTTAAATGTTTGTCCTCTGCTGCTATTGCGTATCTTTGGGAAGTTCCAGGACTTTACTAATACATATATTCACCTTTTTCCTTTTTTTTATACATAAAAAAAAGAAGTAACCACATGACTCTTTTTACCCCTTAAAAAAAGTCAGTCTTTATCAGAATGAGAAAACAAAAAGGACTTTCTCCCAACTGCTTTTCAGGAAGCAAAAGAACAGGTGTTTCCTTTGGATGCAACTTTAGAAAAACTGCAGCAGGAGAAGGAGGATCTAGTGAACAAACGGACTGCGAGTAATAAAGAAACACAAGAGAAGGTTTGTGTCCTTTTGGCGTAGCTGGGAGATCAGATTTTCGAGCGTGGATGGAAGCCGTGGCAATGAGATTGTGGCCATGAGTCAGCAGTGACCGAGCGAATGCTTCAGATCGATGCAACTTGGAGGGGAGAGAAGCAACTTGGAGGGGAGAGAAGCAACTTGGAGGGGAGAGAAGCAACTTGGAGGGGAGAAAAGGAACATCACCAAGTGAGGAGATGAACTTGATTGTCATTAACCTTTGCCAGTCTTGTCAAAAGGCTTCTGGGGATATTTGGCACGGCTTAGTGGCCCGTGGTATTAAAAGCCCTTCCCAATAGATGTAAGAGAAATACCAAAGATGACAAACCTGTTTTTTTTCAGGCCAAGTGGCCCTCTTGGGTCAGCACAAATGAGTGATTTCCCGTGGGAATAAGGAGCATCGGGATTTCAAAAGCTGAAGACTTTGCTAGTAAATTAAAGGCGGTTACGTTAAGGATTTCTACTTTGACAGTAGTGTTATCCAGGATCTGTTCGATACGGAGCATATCGCTTCTTGGGCATAAGGCTGTGTCTCATTTGAAGTCTTTTCCCTGCAGATAAATGGCATAAAAGAGAAAGTTAAGGATATAAACAAGTACATGAAGGAAATCGAAAGCTATATTCAACAAGGAAGAGATGACTATAAAAAGGTAACCTAAAAACCAGTCAATAAAAAGCTGACATTAAAAACGCTCCCGTGTTTTAATTGTGTACTGCTTTATTTCTTTAGCAAAAGGAGTCTGAGCTTGATGAAGTCAATTCTCAGTTGGCTGCCTGTGAGAAGCAGAAGGAAAAGATAAGTAAAGAGATGGAAACCATTCGACAAGATATTGATACTCAAAAGGTAGATGTGTTGTTTTACAGTGAAGTATATTTTGTATAGTTGAAATAATTTCTGCTTTTGTTTCAAGTCTGCCTGGGTCCGCAGTGGTGTTTTTCTCCTCCTGATGTAATCGGTCGTTAGTCAGAACAGCTGCTGCACATGTAGCAGACTAAAAAAAAAAAAGTCTTGAGATTTGAATATGTGAAAATAGATGCATTTTTAAAAAACTTTTACCTCTTGTGGTATTTCCAAAAGAATTAAATCTGTCGAGGTAGTAGCCTCATCCATTTAGGATGCCCCATTTGAAGCATCAGTTAATACTTGCACACAGGGTCATGCTTGTGTTTGCCAGCAACAATAAATGCTCTGAATATTATTTCAGGAAACAAGAAATAATACTGCTGATTTCCATTATATCCCATTTCTAGCCCAAGGTAGGTTCTTACAGTGGTAATTTTCGTTTTTTAGTGAGTTTATGCTTGCAGAGTGTTTTAGAGTTGTGCAGAACTCGTACTATGTAATTGAGAATATACTGAGGCAACTTCTTGCTTCCTGTGGCGCCAGGTACAGGAGAGGTGGCTGGAGGATAATCTTACTTTGAGGAAACGGAACGAAGAGCTCAAAGGAGTTGAAGATGATATCAAACGCCTTATGAAGGAGATGGGAGAAATGAAAGTCCCGCAGATGAAAAAGTAAGCAGCTTCAAAGCGGAGCGGCCTGTTTTTTGCGCAAGAATTCACTGAATTTCTGGGGTTTAGCGTGTGTCCTGGCCCACCTTTCTCCCCCTTCGTGCGGACCACTTCTTCCTTCAAATTCCTGGTTGCATGATGCCCCCTTGATGACAACATAAATGACTCGGGGAAATGACATCAGGCTTCTAGCTCAGAATGCATGTGTGTGTACCTGTGCATATAGATGTTCCATTATACTCCCAATTTTTTAACGACTTTCACTGCTAAGTCCATGTTTAAAAAATAAAACGTGTCTCTGGATATGAATATTTGGTTTTCCTTTTCAGTCACATGAGTCTCAGGAGCAAAGTGAATTTTTACTTTGGTACTTCAGTACTAATTGCTTAGATAATAAGCACTTTTGAAAAGGAATTAACCCAATGCCAGTTACTAAGTGCAAACTATGTATTCAGCTTTCTAGAGGTTACCCGATTAATTTTGTTTTGCTCAGTATCCTGGTTTAATTCCACCTGTAATATTATTTTCTGTGTTTCTATATAGAGAGCACTTTGGCATTAAAGTTGATAACTTGCTTGTCCCACTCAGACTAGAGGTTCGAGTACGTTCTTAACAAACTTAAAAATACTTATATTTTAATAATGTCTTAATTTTGGTGGCGTCAGTACTACAATTTTAATTGCTACAGACTATATAGTTGCAATATAATGAGCTTCTGCGTAACATAAATGTGAAAATAGAACCCTGATGAAATACTTGCAAGCCACAGGTACAAAAGACTTGTCTATGAATTACGATTTCACAGTGAGCAAAAACACTTAGAGGAGAAAATAGAATCTCTGAAAAGAAACCATCATGTGGCACTCGGCCGACAACATGGATTCGAGGAAGAGATTGTTCGGTTTAAAAAGGAACTTCGAGACCCGCAATTCAGAGACGCAGAGGAAAAATACAGGGAGATGATGATCGTTATGAGAACAACAGAGCTGGTGAACAAAGATCTGGACCTTTATTACAAGGCTCTCGATAAGTAAGTATTGTTGCATGAGGGTAATTCTTAAATGCTTTAGGCTTTATTGCTAGTGATCGCCTCAATGGAAAAGCAGCTCTCGGTTTCAGCATTCCGAGGGTGACTTAGAAATAGTAAACTGGTAGAACTCTTGGAGAAGTAGAGTTAGTTTTCTCTATATAATGAGGCATTTCAGTGTTAGGGTAACATAACAAGGTACACCTTGTTAAGTAAATTCATGACAATACACTGCATGCTGCACAGGACTGGCACGATGTAGGACATTTATAAGTCAACATATCTGATACACACACACACTAGATGCACTGATGGCAATCTCTTAAGTGAAATGTAGTCGCTGGTAAATCCAGTGAACTCCCAATTCCACCAGAGCTGGTGGAGCTGCAGGCTGTTCCTGCGCCCCTGTTCCTGCGCCCCTGTTCCTGCGCCCCTGTTCCTGCGCCCCTGTTCCTGCGCCCCTGTTCCTGCCATGGGAAGGCATTTTTGGGAAAATTTAAGTGTGTCTCCTGGAATTGCTGATGGTTTTCCTTTCCTCCTGTAATTCTGGTGGGTTTCAGTTTTGAGGGAAGCAGAGGAAAGCGTTACCAGATACACAATATGTAATTGGGAGACCATGTTTCTTAAAAATCTGTCTCAAAGTATGTAAGCTCCATGGTACAAGTTTAGGAGAGGTGAAATCTGAGTTTAAATCCTTCATTATTAACCCAAGTCTTTCTTGTGTAGTCTCTCATGCTACTTTAATTTCTTCAGCGGTACATTTTAGCTTTTCCTGGATTTATCTTAACATGAATAAGAGAGGGAGATTCATTGTTCCCTTGATCTTCTCAAGTAAACAATTGTGTTTTCATTAAAGAATATTGCAATATAGAGGTGGTTTTTTTCCCCTTTTCCAGCGTGGGCGGTTTTGTGCTTCTATTAGAGAAGGCGAGATCAAAAGGAACCTGTCTTGCATTTGATGACAAGTGTCAGAAACTCGATGATTGTTTCTGCTTCCTCTGGAAGCTCGTATCCTAGTCTTGGACTGACTGGCCAAAAAAAACCGTGTATGTTCAGTTACAGTGATGGAATTACTCCAAATTATTTCAACTTGGTGGGGCATCAGGGAAGGATTTTGGTATCAGGGGATACTTTTCAGGAAGTACGAAACCGGCGTTCAGTGGCAGAAGCATAAATTTAACGTTAGGAACAGAAAAACGAAAGAACATCATTTTGGCTGCTGTGAATTCCCAGTAGACCCATGTCTTAAAGTATGGAATTTTTTTATCTCCTGTGTTAAAAAGGATCTAGGAGTGTTGGAAAAAGGAGTGCAGAAGTGCAGCGATGAGGTTGAGGGTACAGCATAATAGTCAAGAAGAGAAACTAAATAGATGAGAACGCTCCCAGTTGAAAAGACGATCTAGAGGAACCCTGTTTTAAGCAGTTTTGATGGTACAATAAAACCACACTTAATTAAACATAGTATTAGAATGTAGGCTAATCCAAAACTTACTTTGGGGAGATCTAAATTGTTCAGGGCGTGGCTAATCCTTCCCTTTCAGCTTCAGTGGAAATGCTCTCCAAGAATTTCCGCTTTAGAATTCAGAATCTTTTGGTATGGTCTCAAATCATCTATTGTTTCTATTTAAGGCAAAACAGGAAACCAGTCTTGTAATTTCAAGAAAAATAGATAAGCATCGCTTATTGGTAATCGCCCGAAAAATCGGCGAGATGAAATGCTAACTCTAATGGCCAGAGTTTGAAAAGCTGCATCTCTAGCTGGGAAAACCGGCTTTTTGAGGCTTCTGTGCTATCAGTTCATCTTTATTGACTTAATATTTAGAGGTCTATGGTAAGTATTCACGAGGAATGCATTCTTGGGTTTGATGAAGTAGATGGTTGAAAACACTTTCTTCTCTTTTCAGACTTAACAAACATTGTTGGGGTTGATACTTTAGTGTCCCCCAGAACAGGGGGAAGTAATTCCTGTAAGAGAGGAGGTAGGAGAAGTACATGTAAAAGTCCATGTCACAAGTATATCTTATTTCCTCCATATTTTTGTGAAAGAAGACTTTGGCATAAATTGAGCAAGAATTTTTTCCATTGCAGAATATTTTTTTCTTTAAAAAGACAAGTTAGAAATGTAGCATCCCATCTTCTTTGAAATGCTTTCGTAAGGAGTCACTGAACTAAAGTCATGCTGATATCTTAAGGTAAATTAAAAATTATTCATGACATCCTGTGTTACTCTTGCTGCTGAAGAGAAAGGTAGCAGCTCTAGTCATAACATCTGTTTGGGTAATTATCAATTATCTTCTTATTAAGGAGTTCTCGGCTCTGAGGAAACTTCCCAGGCTCTGCTTTCATTTTGGGACTTGGACGCAGTGCCAGCAAGTAAAACTGCTGTTGCTTTGGAAGACTTAACTTCAGAGTTGTCTTCTTGGTGTCAGTCTGAAAATAGACCCCACACATAAATTATAAATCTCTTAAATAATAGTCAAGTAACGGTGCTTTCTGCTGAGCAACTGCAAATCTTGTTGTCTTCTTTACTCTCCTACTTCTTGAGACTGAGCTGTTGGTGAGAGTAGAATTATTTCCGCAGCAGAGTGTGATTAGTTTCTTAGATTCTTCTGCGTTGAGGATGTTTTTAGTAAAAGTATTTAGGGAATGGAAAGGAGGCTGTTGCCTTCCCTAAAGCTTGTTTCCATAGCAGTCCATGGTTGCTCCTATAACAGTTTGCATTCTGTCTTTTTCTTTAGAGCGATCATGACATTTCATAGCATGAAGATGGAAGAAATCAACAAAATAATTCGTGACCTTTGGCGAAACACCTACAGAGGACAAGGTGTGTAATTTCTTTTTTTTTTTTTTTTTTTAGTTTTGGCTATACGTATCCATTTGATATTCAGCCCTGCATACTGCAAAGTGCTTGTTCAAAGTACTTAAAATCCAGGATCTGAAAACAGTTGGTTCCGTTCTAAAGACTATGTCTGCTGTTCACTATCATAATCATTTTATTACACGTTATATAGTAAGTTAAGGGATAAAAAGAGTTCATTTTCCCTTTTCCATGTTTTACAAAGGTGACGTTTACCTGAGACAGGGGAACTGCACGAGTTCATTCTTTCACTTTTGGAAAAATTAATTTCAAAGAAGTGTAAATTAGTAGGAGTTCTGAACAGAATTTCTGTGGTTACTGCTTATTATATTTCTCAATTCCCATCAATCCTGTGATATTTTTAAAGATTTCTGATCACGTAAAAACCATCTCCTTCCCTTTTTCAGACATTGAATATATAGAAATCCGTTCTGATGCAGATGAGAACGTCTCAGCCTCTGATAAAAGAAGAAGCTACAATTACAGAGTAGTCATGATAAAGGGCGACACGGCGCTCGATATGCGAGGACGATGCAGTGCTGGGCAAAAGGTAACAGCGTTTAGTTTTAATACGCAGTCAAATGCACTCTGAAAACCGACTTGGGTGGCTGGAAGACAGTGACACGATCGGAAGTGACCCTGAAGAACAAGGTAGCTCCAGTTTGCTGTTCTGTACAACTTCCCCTCGCTGTATTCCGGGTTTTGCTGACTGCAGGCAGTACGTGATTCTGAGCATCGGAAAAAAAATCCACTGAAGTGGTTGGGAGCTGGTCTGAGTCCCAGTGAGGGGCTCAAGGTTAAATCCTCCCAGTCTCTCCCTTGCTTGTTACCCCCAAGGCTCCCGTGGCGTTACATCTAGTGACTTGCTCCCACGTTTTTCCCTTCCAGGGAAGGCCCCTGGTGGTCTTCGCCCAACTGCACCTACCTCTAGGTGTAATAGCTTTTTCTCCAAGTTCCGCTACCGCTGAACACAACTTTTCACCCTCACCAAATGCCACACCCTGCCGTGCTTTCAGGCGTTGCGTTTCGTTCTGTCCTCTCGGTGCCAGCTCCTGGCTGTGCAGGGTGCCCCTTCAGCTGGATCGGTACTTGAAGAACACACTGGAGGAGCGGCCTGATACCCCCTGGCTTCACCCCAGCTTCCGCGTATTCGAGCCTGGGAGTTGTTATGACAGAATATCAAAAAGATTCCTGAGCAAGAGAAAAGAATCAGCCTGGTTCATCCGCCTCTGAAATTACCACCTGTACTTTTTTAGTGGTTTTTTTTTTCTGTGACCAGGTGGTGCAGACAGTACCAGAAATCAAGGAATGCAACAAAATGATACGTGATATTTTTAAGTGCTAAGTGCACACAGCAATAGAATCACGGAAGGTTATTTGGTGACGAGGTGAATGCATTATTGTTGCTCGGGCACAAAAAATGCTGTGAAAGGAATTCCCACCTGAGGTGTGCATGTGTACATGGGTTTGAAAATTCCTTGCTAATCTTCGGGGAAATCCAAATCTTCTTCGAAAACAGCAGTGTAGGCAAAAAATGTGTCCTCTCCTAAAGCAGTCTGGGATGTTACGTTAGAGCGCTATGTAAATGAGAGTGAAACTTGTTCACAGTTTTTTAGCTTATATTCTGAGAATTCTTCTTTGATCATGAACTGTGATGCCAGCAGTTGTGGTAATTGGAAAGTATTTTTGGCAACACAGTTTCCATTGAGTGTTCTGTAGTTTTCACGAGTTCAAGAGATCTAATGGCAATATGTTTTGGCATGTTAATACGAAACGAACGTGTAAGCTGATAAATCCTCCTGTCTTTGGTTTTAGTTAAGTATCCAGGAGTTCAATAACTCAAATTAGTGATACAAGTATACATTTTCCACTATTACTGCAACAGTTTTACGAGGCTTGAACAAAGCATCAGGATAACGCAGTTGACTGTATTGGAGCATCTTTACCTCAGATTGGGATCCTTCCTTCCAGTATCTCCTGGATTTTAAGTGTTTGACTTCTCTGATACTTTCCCAAGAGTTCTCTGTAGAACAGACCTTTTAATCCAAACTTGACGTTTTAGTGGAGCTCTCCAGTAACTAATGAGTTACTGTCATCTTGTGATCTATCAGCACCTTGTTACGTAAACATTAGCCACAGTTTGTAATGGCATTAAAAATAGCGTTTTCTGGGCAGTTCCTCTGTAAATGCTTTGAAGAGTGAGATTTTGGTTTTGTTTTTTTTCTTAGGTCCTTGCTTCTCTTATTATCCGTCTTGCTTTGGCAGAAACGTTCTGTCTCAACTGCGGCATCTTGGCACTAGATGAGCCTACCACCAACCTCGATCGAGAAAACATCGAGTCTCTTGCCCATGCCCTGGTGGAGTAAGTGATCTGTCCTCGTGAAGCTTAAAGATGAATATTTCTCAAACGTTAAAAGCAGTTGGCAGAAGTTAATTCCATTTTCAGGTGGCATTTCTTTTTTGGCACCTGGAAATATGCATGCAGAGTAGCAGCTTTATATTCTCCACCCTTTAACTGGAAGGGGAAAAATGTTTTTTAAATAAGTTGGGATTTTTTTGTGGGGGTAAAAAGAGCTGCTAATCTGCATTAGATTGCTTGACAGTTCATATCATCTGTTACCAGTAGGTAAATATTTTTGTGCTGTGTGTTTACAAGTTTTATAAAAGAAGGACGTGATTTGCATAAACATGCACTGAATGTCATCTCTTGGCAGGATAATAAAAAGCCGCTCCCAGCAGCGTAACTTTCAGCTTCTGGTCATAACTCACGATGAAGATTTTGTGGAACTTCTGGGCCGTTCGGAATATGTGGAAACGTTCTACAGGATAAAGAAGAACGTTGACCAGTGCTCCGAGATAATGAAATGCAGCGTGAGCTCCCTCGGATCATATGTACATTAGAATTTCAAGTAATCACGTGTCTGACCTGATAGAGCTCAACTGAAGGTGTCTGAAAATCCAGCTCCTTCATATCCTGTGCTACTGAAGATTTGTAACCATTTTAGCTGGAGTCTGACACTCTAAGTCTTTCCAAACTCCCCATCTTTCTACGTATTTCCGTTCCTGGGTTTAAGAGTCGCCGTGGCATGGAAGAATTCAACTGAATACCACACAGTTAACTTTTTAGATGTATTTTATGCTTTGAAAGGGCAAATAAAGTTGTGATGTTCTTTGTGTACGTCCTGGTGGGGAGGTCCGGATGCGGATTCTTTGGAACAGCGGCAGCTCATTGAGTAGAACAGATTTTCCTCTCCCTCCGTTATGGCCAGCTCAGGATGAATTTGTGTCTCTCTGCACAAACCTCACAGGCTCCAGAGAGAGCTTTTATTGCTTTCTCGGCAAGGTGAGGTTTCTCTGGCTTTTCAAAGATGGCATCTTCACGCAGTAGAACGACTTTTTTTTTTTTAAGTAAAGGGAGATCCCATCTCTAACCAGGTGAATGAATGAATGAATGGAGGACAGAAGCGTGTTTTAGCTGTGTTGTCCTTGCCTGGTGTCATTTGTCTCTCTGCTTCTTCAAGATGATGACATTTATGAGAGTTATGTCATATTCTGATCCTTCATGAGATACAGTCAGGTTCTGTTAGTGATACAAAAATGCCTTAGAGAGTTCAGTTTGTGTGGGTGCTGAACTCTTTTCCTACTGCAACACCGATGGCCTCGCAGAGCCCCCAGCAACCTGCTGCTCCATCAGAATGCCAGTGGAGAACTGGCAGAGATGACGTGTTTCCGAATGCAAAGGAATTGAGATCCAAGTCCTGAGATCCCAGACAAGGGTTCCCCAGCATCACGCCTTGCTGCCTCCGAAGCCGTACAAGCCCCGAGGGATGCGATTTCTGCGTCTCCCTTTCTAACTGTGTAAGGGGACACCTCTTCTACCTTGACCTTGAGGTAGGAGGTGAAGTCCACAAGCAGATGCTGGACTTAAAACTCTTGAAATCTTTGCAGATTTCAGGGAATGGGTGAACCGTGAACCTCCTTAAGAGACAGCATGTGACTAAAGCTCAATTTCAGAGGAAGAGTCTTCACCGTGAAAAGCCCAGCAGTACCTCGGGGCTCGATAGCGAGTGTTCTTCACCCTTTTGTGTGGCCGGAGTTGAGTGGACTCGGCAGTAGGTGCCTTAAAGGGTAGTGCCAGAAACTGAGCACTTGAGCTGTGAGGTGACGGCATCCTGCCCAGCACCAGCACGAATGTGACCAGCAGTTTTGGGCGCCTCGTGACAAGAGGGACGTTGAGGTGCTGGAGCGGGTCCAGAGAAGGGCAACAAAGCTGGGCAAGGGTCTGGAGGACAAGTGTGATGAGGAGCAGCTGAGGGACCTGAGGATGTTCGTCCTGGAGAAAAGGAGGCTGAGGGGGAGACCGTATCTCTCTCTTCAGCTCCCTGAAAGGTTGTAGAGAGGTGGGTGTTGATCTCACAGGTCACAACAGACAGGACAAGAGGAACTGACGCCGCCGAGGGGATTTTCGATAGACATTAGGAAAAAACTGCTACACGGAAAGGGTTGTGGAGGACAGGAACGGGCGGCCCAGGGAAGTGGTCAAATCGCCGTCCTTGAGTGCGTGTAAAAGCCATCTAGATAGGGTTTAGAGGTGGGGTAGAGTGCGGTAACGATTGGCCTTGATGATCTTAAAGGTCTTTTCCAAGCAAAAGGATTCTATGCTTCTATTTGCACCTGAACTTTCTAAAACTGCAAGTCACCAGAGTCAGGGTGGCCTCAGTCATCGGGAAACCACTCGAAGGTAAGCAAATGAATGGGACTTCCTAGCAATTACGCTCTTTCAGCAATCCCCTGAAAAAGCAACTAACACCAAGCCAAAGAGGGGGGCGGGAAGAGAAGGCAAAGGAAAATGCTGTGAACGTGCGTTACATTTGCAGTCTTAAACAAGAGGCTTCACTGATTCTAGTGCTACTTCCTCAAGGGGAATTTTCTTAAAGATACCATCAACAGAAAAGAAAAAAAAAAAAAAAGACTTTGAATTTTCAAATTTTCCTGTAGTACCTGCTTATTTTAGCATGACACATACATCCCAGCTCGTGAAGAATGGCATTATCTTCTGAAGGAGCTCCCCAGCCTTTGTGAATTCTGGGCCTTTCCCCCTGCCCAAGTTAAAGGCATCGTTTGCAATTCCTCTGTAAAGCACATTTTTGCCTAAACCAGCCCTTCTCTGTTGCCCAGTTTAGCCGCACACAGGCACTCTGGAGATTAAACTTTGTGTCAGAATTTGGAAAAAACACAGAAAATGTGGTGTGAAACTAACCTTTCTATATCAAGTGTCAGTATTAAACTGACAAGAAACAATCCACATAATGGTTTTTTCCCCACACCTTTTGTTCGAATGATCTGACAGCGTGGAGAACCAGCCCCATGGTTTTGATGTGGACCAGGAAACAAAAATAAAAGAAAACTCACTCGTGTAGGAGAAACTTCAAACACTTGCATGAGCTGCTGCTCGCGGGCACCTTGGGGAGAGCGAGGACAGAAGTGGAGCCCCGCTGCGAGCGGCCACCGAGCTCTGC
>NW_009724842.1:0-6974 GCF_000703405.1 Apaloderma vittatum | reverse complement strand
CCCGGGAGCCACTGGCCCTGCCACCAGGCAGCTTTTCCCCAGCTGAAGGTTAGGTGGCAAGAGGAGCAGAATATTGTCAGGGAAGTGTTGATAGAGAAAAGCTCAACGTGAGCCGGCGAAGTGCTCACGCAGCCCAGAAGGACAACCCTGTCCTGGGCTGCACCCAGAGGAGTGTGGGCAGCAGGGCAGGAGAGGGGATTCCCCCCTTTACTCTGCTCTGGTGAAACCCCACCTCGAATGCTGCGTCCAGTTTTGGTGTCCCCACCGTAAGAGGGACGTGGATCTGTTGGAGCGTGTTCAGAGGAGGCCACAAGGATGATCCAGGGGCTGGAGCAGCTCTGCTGCGAGGACAGGCTGAGGGAGCTGGGGGGGTTCAGCTGGGGAAGAGAAGACTCCGGGGGCACCCTTTTTTGCCGGCCGGGAGCCTGGGCAGGGACTGGGTACAAGAGTGTCCAGCGACAGCACAAGGGGAAATGGGCTGAAACTGCAGGAGAATGGGTTTCGCTGGGATCTGAGGGAGAAATTCTTGCGTGCGAGGGTGGCCAGACTCTGGACTAGATTGCCCAGAGGGGCTGTGGCTGGCCCCCCCCTGGAGATGTCCAAGGCCAGGTTGGATGAACCTGGAGCAACCTGGGCTGGTTAAGGGCATCCCTGCCCATGGCAGGGGTTGGGTTAGATGATTTCCGAGGTCTCTTCCAACCCAAGACATTCTATGAAGGTGCTGGCGCCCTTATGCGATGCTACACGAAGTGTAAGGCCGTGGGTAGCGCAGAGTGGAGCCGAAATGTTTTATGGGATGTCAGGCACCGATTTCTTTGTGGCAACTCGTCGTGCTGGTGACACCACAGTGTGGGAACTGGCCTTGCTCTGCACTTGCTGTCCTGGCTGGAGCTGAGGCTGATTTCCAGGGCGGGAGAGCAGCTCCACAGCGCCCGTGTCCTCCGTGCGTGCGCCCTGCAGGCATTTGCTCAGCTACGCCGTGATTTAAGAACCAGAAACAGCAACTGAAAATAATTTTAAATGCCTTCACAGAACTACCATCAAGCGTGCCTGCGGCGAGCTCAGGAGCTGGGAATCGGGTGGTTGCCTGGGACGGTGGTTTTGTAGCCAGCACCCTGACGAGAGCACTGAACACCCCTGCACCACTACAGACAGATGTGTTACCGGGGGGTAAAAACCCACCCGAGGGGTTCGGCTCCGGCTCCAGCCTCAGCCCTGGCTGGGGTTTCAACCCGCGGTGGGTTGAGGACTCCGGTGAGCATCGCTCAGGCAAACGACTTTTCCACCCACCTCTATACCACATCATTTATTTCTTCGGTAACTGCTTATTTTCAGTTTTTCTGCACTTAGTAAACAAGGTAGCAGCTACTTTCACTAGGTGGAAAAAAAAAAAAAGACCAAACAAAGGAGACCTTAGACGTGTCTGCCTGAACAGTCTCGTTTCGGGGTGGAATTGATATTAATAGTGGAAAACCAGAACATCCACGCTCTGAGGCTGCCCTCGCTCTCTGCTTGCCATCTGCTGCAAACACGGCTGCTGGGCCCAGCATGGGGTGTTTAAAACTTCAGAGAAGAGGAATTATTTATTTTGATTTTTTGCAACCAACTGACCTGCCAGCATTTATCAAATAAATAAAAAAATAAATAAATGGTGTAAAAAATGTGCAACTTGCTTCTTCCAGTAGCAACTTCACCCTAAAGTTCCGAACGGCGGAGGGCTGGTTTTCCTCCTGCATGCCACTTGTTAGGCAAAAAAAGCTTTTGCATGCCCTAAAAATTAAAAATTAATAAAAACCCAACCAAACCCAGACAGGTGCGATTAAATAAACAGCACAAACCAAACCAATAAATAGAGACGATGCTTTCAAAAGCTGAATCATTTAATGCCGCCCTGTATCTTTGTTAGCATTTAAATGTCACACCGAATATCGCTTCTCATCTATCTCAGTATGACGGTTTGTTTACTACCCGCCCCCCCAGCCAGGAGCCAGCACTTCTCCTCTACTTACTGCAAGATTACACCTTTGGGAAATGTGATGCAATCTGCAAATTTCCTTCCTCTGCCTTTGTCCTACTCCGTGTAATTCAATTTAAGCAGGGGAGGGTCAAAAAAAAAAGTCAGTGGCTGCAGCACACTTTTCCCATCCCGGGATCTGACAGGCTCATGGTTTGTAAATTCAACCGCTGATTCCAGAGATACTAAATGTGCTGATGTGAGACATTACTTTGTGACCCACATTTGGGGTGTGTTAGGTTTTTTTTTTCTTTTTTTTTTGGTGTTGTAAAATGTTTTATTTAACTTCTCCACCACCTTCTGAAAGTAAGGACCAGCGCAAACAGATGGGAAAGAAAACGTTGTGGCTTCTCAACGGGGAGTTCCCAAAAGGCCAAGCTGGAATAAGACTGGAAACAAGAAAATGGTTATTAGTGTTTCCAAAATCAAACCCTCAGAAACAACAGGAGGGACCCGAAGATCTTAATATCACCTCAATTCAAGCACCCACGGGACCTTATGGGTTCTGGCGTTGTTTCTTAGTGACGGGATCTCGTCCTGTCTCTGCACAAAACCTGCTCCTGGGTGCAGCGGGGACTGCCCTGGCAGTGGTGACGCTGCTAAAGCTGGAGCTGCTGGGACCCTGACTTTCCCAGCAGCCAGCCCTGCTGCTTTTCTCTCGATTTCCAGGGATTCCTCCCATGTCCCGGTGGTGGCCGTGGCCGGTGATTGTGGCGACCAACCTTGGCTTTGCTGCTGCAGAAAACAAAAAGAGGAAAAAAGACATGGCTTTGGACCCAGAACAAAGGAAAAATTCTGGTTGCAGGGATGGTCTCTTCAGCTCTGTTCTTCTGATGTCACCATCCAGATGTGGCGTCCCAGACCCGCATGGCCCCATCCCTCAGGGCAGAGCAGCGCCCGTCTCACTGGGGGTGACGCACGGGCAGACATTTCCCTTATTATTTCACGGTCACCA
Source organism: Apaloderma vittatum (assembly GCF_000703405.1). Classification (NCBI taxonomy): domain Eukaryota; kingdom Metazoa; phylum Chordata; class Aves; order Trogoniformes; family Trogonidae; genus Apaloderma; species Apaloderma vittatum. The sequence continues at coordinate 4,005 of NW_009724842.1, read as the reverse complement.
CCGGGTTTAATGCCGCGCACAGCCAAAGCCGGGCAGAAGGAGCTGGCTCGGGTCCCCTCAGGCCGATGACGCTCCCGAAGGGCTGCAGTCCCCACTCCCGTGCTGCCTCCACCTTGACTCCATTTCTCAGAACTGGGCTCTGCTGCCGGGCTATCGTTTTTCCACCCACATGTGCCGAATCGATAATGTCAGCTTTTCCCATCATCAGGTTCACGTTACCGAATCAATAGTTTGGGGGGATGATTTTTATCTGTGTTTGAGGAAGGTGACACACACTCTCTGAGCAGGGTTTGCAGATGCAGGGTGTTCCCAGTGTCCCAGGGGTGACGCTAGACCCTCCCACGCTGGGGCAAAAGGAGAAAATGCAACAATTTGGAATCATCACTGTCTTTGGTTTTTTGTTTTTTGTTTTTTTTTTCAGGCTGGTATTTACAATGAAATGGGAGTGCTCCAATCCAGTCCTGCCTTCGTAATGTCAGCTTTTTGCGGAAAGACTGCAAGAAGGTGATTTATTTGAATCATAAAGGTTGGGCTATGCAACACCTTGACTTTGCTGAAAAAATTAGAAAAAAAAAAAAAAGAAGTTTAAACATGTTTCTACATTTTCTGAAAGAATTTAACAATTTGCAACTATTCACAAAACTCTTGCAAGGGATAAGACGAAGTCTGGGGCTCCCCTGGACTTTAAGAATTTGGAGAAGAAACGAGCCGTTTTGGCCAGTCAACTTTCTTCCCCACCCCCCAGAATTCCCATTAATGACACCATTCAGCCATGGCGGGAAATAATAGTGGGTTGGCGGCTGTTCTTCTGCTCAAGGATGTGATGTTTTGGATCCCTGAGTTACTGCTGGGTTTCTTGATGTCCTCTGGGGTGATGTGGGACATCATAGCCCCAGGGCACAGAGCCCCGTGGGGCTGAAAAGGGCCGCACCAAGCCGGGTGCTGCAGGAGCCTTCCTGGCAGGATGGGATTTGTGCTACAGCGCTGAGCAAGTCCTGGTTAAAACCCCAACACCCACACGCTAGAAAACCCCCCTTAGCTGCTTCTTCCTTTACATGCAAGAGCATTTTTTTTTGTTTGTTTCCTTGCAGATGTTTGACATCTTGATAAAAGTTTTGAGGTTTTCTTTTCTTTCAGATCTGACTTTGGCTACTTGAGCTTTGCCAGAGCTGCTGCCCTTACCGTCAAATGACTTGAATTTTGGTCTGATGGATGGTTCAGCTGTTCCCCTCCAGCAGCAGCCACACACTATTCCCTTCTCCAAAGCGCTGCCGTCACCTGTGATGCCCCTTTCCACTAGCAAATAACCGAGGCACAGCACAGGGCACTGTGGTCCCAGCACGTCCCCAAGGCCACCACCAAGGAGAAGGGGCCACATGGAAGGAGAAGCTCTCCACGTGATGATGCACCCTGGAAAGCAGCACTGAGCACTGGGGTGATGCCCCCGGGGCAGGTGGGTGTCAGAGGTGCATGCTCAGGTGCAAAAGCAAATACCTGCTTTCACGTTTCTTCAGCTCCTTGACTTCTACCATGAGGGTGACGCTGAGCCTCAAGCTGTGGTCACAGCATGTGGGCACAGACCTGGATGCCAAGGCTGGTCTTGCTCCTTGTGCACAGCAAGGAGATGTCTCCAAATTCAGCCCGATACTTGCTGGTCATCCCCCAGGAGACATCGACATCCAGGGCACGAGCTCAGCAGGCGCCCAGCCACGCACAACCTGGAGCTGGTCCTTCTGTGTAACTGTTTGTCATTTCCATCACAGAGACCAAAAAAAAGCTTCAGCAGATATTTCTCTGCCCATAAGATTGTGGCTTGACTTTACTGAAGCCTTGTAGTGTGTTGGGCTAAGTCATGGTTTTCCACAACGCAGCACGTTACGATCACACTCGATAGTAAATAGATTCTCCAACACCAAAGAGAAATTCTCAACTTCTCATCCTGGTATCTCCTCATCTATCAATTAGGTGATTAAAATCTGCATGGTAGCTGAATAGCAGATAACGTTGGTTAAGGGCGAAAAGTCTTCGCCGTCATTACATAATGCCCTTCTTTGGGGTGACTGGCACTTCCCACCATCTGATCAGGAAGACACCTATATTTGGTAGTCAATGGAGACACCGGTCCTTCTTCGCTCTATAAAAATGGTGTTCTGCCAAGCAGCAGGGCAGAGAGGCCCTGGCCAGCCCAGCCAGCACGAGAAGCGCTCGGACAGCGGCGACAGGATGCTCCCCTCGCTGAAGGCTGCTTTCGCTCTCCTCTCACTGATCGAGCTCATTTCTTCCATCCCACTGAACACCAAAACCAAGCTGTCAGAGATCACCCACCGCATCCAGCATCTCAATTCGGGAGTGCAGGTAAATGCCCCTACACCTCCCGGCTTTTCTTTGCTTACAGACCAGAGGGACATTATTGGTGATGATGATGATGTTCCTTGGTGCTTTGGGCACCTCAGCCCCCTTCAGCCTAGACTTTGAGTGCTCAGCACTTGACTTAGTGGTAGCTGGGGTCAGGCAGGGTGAGGTTTTCTTCCTGACGTTGGGCACATGGCAGAAAAAAATGCTGAGGAACAAGACAACCCTTCCATCCAACACACAGAGCTGTGTCAGGGTGACCAGGGCAGCTCCAGTGATGGGGACATGATCGCCCAGTGCTGTGTGAGCTGCTGGGGGTGTCCCTGCTCTGCTCTGGTCCAAGCACCTGCCGAGCAGCCGGGGACCCTCCTGCCTCTTCCCAAATGCCTGCTTGCAAGTGCCCTGCAAACCCAGCTTCCACCTTCCCAGGAGCCCGTTTTGAAATGATTTGTTAAAGGACGGATCTCAGCGGTGGCAGCAGCCGGGACACATCCGTGCCATGTCCTGCTGGAGGGGGATGGGGACACAGTGTCGTATCCCAGGGAAGGGCACAGGTGGTGGCTTCTTGGGGACAGTCTCATAATGCTGGCTTTCCCTTGTGTCGCCTCTCCAGGTCCCCTGCAATGACACCCGGGTGGCACAAGTCCCCTTCACGGATCGAAAGGTAAAAGATGATGGAGAGACAGGTAGAAAAAGGTGTTTACAGTAAACACAGACGCAGCAGGCACCTTACACAGCCCACGGAGCAGAGGTAGACTTTTATTAGTCACTGAGCAAGAGCTGCTCAAGTGCCCGTTTCTGGGGGTGAGCTAATGGCCCAAAGCCGACAGCACCCCAGGACCTGCCCCTCTCTGCTCCCCCCAACTCTGGCCTTTGGGCACGGCCCGGGGACCAAGCCACCACCCCGGGGCTGCGATCACAGCCGTAAAATGAAAGCAGTTTAGAAAGTCGCTGTGAAATCTTCCACCAGTCCTGAACACGTCAATAAGTAGCATCCGTTCCAATTGACTACGTGGTTCTAATAATTTCCCCTCTCTGTGTTTACCAGCTGTCGGATCACGAGCTGCTGTGCCGCGCTGCCACCGCCCTCACCAAAGTCCCCAAGTGCAAGAAAGACTACGAGCCGCTCATCATCAACCTCCAGAGCCTGCACGGCAAGAGGGTAAGCAGGAGCTGCTCCACGGCCGTGCCCCCCCAGCCCAGCTTCCCCGAGCACGGCCCCGTTTCGGTGCCGGCTCCTCAAACGGACCCACCGGGCTGACCGAGCTGGCGTTTGTCACCATGCGCGGGGCCAGAGCCTGGCGTTGCAGACCAGTGCAGCACCACGGGATAATTCGCCTCCACAGGAATCATAGAATCATAGGATGTGTTGAGCTGGGAGAAACCTTTAAAGGTCACCCAGTCCAAGCCCCTGCAGGGAGCAGGGACATCTGTAACCAGCTCAGGTTGCTCAGAGCTTCAGAGGGTCAATGACCCCACCAGTCCCAGGTGGGCAGCAATGGGGGTCCCACCGCTGGGCGCAGGGGCCAGGGGTTTGTACTGAGCGAAGGACAAACTCCCACCCTCCTGGGGCAGAGTCCTCACAACTCTGAGTTATTTGCTGAATTATTTATACGGACACAGAAGCAATGCAAACAAACCACCTGCTTGGGC
>NW_009724841.1:0-12990 GCF_000703405.1 Apaloderma vittatum | reverse complement strand
AACCCCTAACATTCTGTGATTCTGTGAAACTGTTTGTTTAACGCTGGTCCCATTGGCCATGTTTTTTCATGCTCTCTCAGTATGTTACATGCATGCTATAGGGTGTAAGTAATAAGTAGTTTACGTTAATGAACTCAGATTACTTCCTAGTATGAAGCAGCATTTCATATATTTGACCTGTTAAATCTTGTAAGTATAACAGAGAAGGAAGTTTCGTCTTTGGAAAGATAGAAGTTTGGGAAAAAAAGTTTGGCAAAAAATTGTGTTCCTCCCTTATTTCTATGGGACTTGTCTATCACATTTTCTTAATGGCTAGTTTTCAGTTTCTTTTGATCATAGTTATTGGTAAATAATCTGCTTTGAAGGTAGCTTTGAACACAGCTATTTGCTGTCATTTTATTACTTAGAGACCTGAAACTTGTGAGAACTATGTGGAGCTGCTGAGGAGAAGTGCCAATTTCAGGAAATAGGATGAGTCTCTAGAAAACAATTCTGCAGGTTTTTTTTAATTTTTAAAGTGATTGTCTACCGTGGAGATATAGAATGTCTTCTATATCTGTGATATAATTACACTTGACACTAATTATTTAGGCGTCACATAAGTAGGGTATTAGAATTGCTTGTAGCTCTGTAAAATATAGATATCAAACTGCTAGTATTTGCACTTTTAATAACCATGAGTATCAGAACTAGGCCTGTAAATTGTAGATCAAGTTGCCAATCTTGAATAAATTGACATCTAAGCCACTGTAATGGGCTTTTCTTATTGAACCATATGATGCCATAGTTTTGATGTAAGGAAAAGGACTTTTAGTTTATAATTTTATCCATGCCATTCAGTCACCAAAAACCTGTAGGATTACTCTGAGCATGGGGAGACCCATTGTATGCAAAGTATTTTAGATTTTATTACACAAAATTAGAGATTGCTTGAATTTCATACGATGAGGAAGATAACCTCTCTCCAAACTGGCCAATGATACGGAATATACTACAGCTTGAAAACTGAAGAAGTTTTAATGAAATAAGAGTAAAAATATTCTTTCTAGAAGGAAAAACTGAGTGAACTGGGATAATTTGACCTAAAAAGGAAAAGATTCTTAGAGAACACTATTTTTTCAAATACCTAAAAGGGAGCAGCAAAAAATTGGAAAAAAATTAAAAGGTTCAGATTGCAGCAAGGAAGATTCTTACTACATGTTATTGGAAACTTGCTAAGGGTGAAGATAATAAAGAACTGAAATAAATTGCCTGTAAGACTTTGGAGTTTCCACTTCGGAAACCTTCAAGAAGTAGTTGCATATAGATCTGTCAAGTTGTTTTTTGCCTTCAGACACAGTTAAGGACAAAAAAAAAATACTTTAATTCTTACCTGCTATGATTCCAGGATCATTTTCTTTGGTCAATTAACTGTGAGGCTTCTAAATACAGTTAATGCATTTCATCAATAAATGCTTCGGTTTGAGCCAAAAGAAAATGAAGAAACAATATTCACAAAAGAAACAAAAATGAGATTCTGAAAATTTGGTTTATCTCAGACCTGGTTTTATACTACTAATCAAAAAAGTTTTGCCAGCGAGCTTTCTGAAAGATAATACTAGTGAAAAATATACTTCTGAAATGCCTATTTCTGAAAATACTTCTGAAAATACCTACTATAATTCAAAATAATAATAGAATATAGAATAACATTAATAACTTTGAAGAACAAATAGTAGACAGTCTACTATTTTAGTCAGAGACACCTCCCAATTTTTTTTGTTACGTATTGTAAGTTTTCAACAATGCATATGTTCAGGTACTTCAGTACAAACAATCCAGTCTCCTCCACAAGATCTTTATACAGAAATGGGCTCATTGTGCATCACAAATTGCACTGGAAGACAGCAACCCTTTATTTTAGGATACTCTTCAAAGTCGGCACAGCAGACGTTGCAAGTCTGGAGAATGAGCCACCTTTCAGCTATCGTTTAATAGTTATTGACTTCTCCTCTGCTTTATAAAGATATTTCTGTGTGTTTTTACTCTCTTAGGAGCATTGTTCTAGGATCTGAACATGCATATCATCTCCAAATCACACTGTTGCCTTTGTGTAAACCCAGCTAAGATAGGTAACACCGCACTTCTTAGCAGTTCTATCCTACTTAATAGTCCACAAACAACTTACAGTAACACTTATAGTAGAATCAATGAATAATAAAATTGCAGGTGAAAATACTTGTCAGTGCAAGCGGAGTAATGCACATCTAGATTATAAACTGTAAACTGTCTACTGCTTTGGAAAGGGGTGTCTCTAGAAGATCTTTGCAGACAACAGAGCATAGCCATTCTTCTTTGTTACTGATTCTAGTTTGTCTGGTTCATCATAAAACTCTGCTCATTCCTCTATGCTTGTTTTTGTGCCTGGTCTTCAGACGGTCTTCATTTCCAAGCTGGTGACTGACTTCGTTGCCTTGATGCATCACAGCCGTGATGGAGCAGAGATATTGGAGTAGGGAAGAGAATTGCTGAAGTATACAGCTAGGGAACAAATTTTCTTACAGCCACTGTATTCTCATAGTTTCAGCATTCCCACAATTCATTGCTTTGGGACTCAAGCCATGTGTATACAAACATACACTGAACATCATTCTTTCTTTCTCCATCCTAAACTTCGTGAGTGCTTTGCCATAAAGTTATCTGCTTTCATCAATGTTTTACTTTGCTAGCCACTGGTTTATCCGTCTATCTTTTATTCTGTTTTAACCACTTTCTCTGGTTCTACAATCCTTCTACAATGTGCTTTTCACAACTGTGGGAAATGCAAGACATGTTCAGCAGAAGCATCTAGAAGAGTAAGAAAGGTGAAATAACCCAAATCTACTACCAGCACTGGGGTTTAGATCTCTGTTCTTGATATATCTCAAGGTGTGTTTGGTGATGTGTCAATGAAAATTTGCAATTGAAAAATAAAATGGTAGCTTGAGTCTAAATTTGGAAAGGTAAGATTCTGATTGCATTAGGCTTTTATTGGAAGTGACTAGATGCTGCCTCTGAGAATAGGCAAGTCTTTGTTACCAACACCCTTTAAAAGTGATTTAAAAGCTGTTTTAAAGTCTAATTGCTTTGTTTACTTGTTTTAAATCAATATTTCAGCTTATTTGCTGTCAGTTTTGAGAGCCAAATTGATGGTTATGCTGTATGGATCTTGACTTTGTCTCCAGTGATGCTGTCTGCAGAGTACTTGAGGAATGTATTCTAACCTATTGGCATGTTGAACTGAAAGGAGAGGAGTGAACAGAGTTTGTACATAATTTTTTCTGCTATCCTCATCATGTCAGAACGTAGAAAAAGGATAGAGAGTAAGTAACCAAAGTTTATATAGTGAGATTGTGCTAGACTAGCATAATCACCAAATCACGTTCAAATACACATATTGCAAGAACACAAGAATTTCAAAATGAGTTGGTTTTCTTTCTACACTTATTTTAATTGGTAAGTAATGGTGCACAATATGTATTAAGAACTAAGAGTAATAAATACTAGAACACAAATCTTGAATTAAGGTAAGATTGTGTAGAAGTAGTTCCAGCACTCTGCATACATTCAACAAATACAAACACATATAATGAAATAATTACTTGCAATTAGTTATTAAAAATGTACTGTATTAAGTTTTATTTATCTTTCCTTGAGAAGTGTGGTTTGCAGTCCACAGTTACACTATTTTAGACTGTAGTCATTTAAGTTCATTTTTATTTAACATGAAAACCACTTTATTTTCCTCTATCACAAAAAACTTTGTAGAGTGCACATATACCCTTAGTATATTTTACTTCAGTTTTAATTTGCTTGTGATAGTAGTAACTGCTTGCCACAGTTCTCAAGCTTTTCCTCTTTGGATACAGATAAAACCTACATGTACCGGTTGCTAATACATTACAGTATTTGTAACATTTGTAAACATTGCTGTATAAAGCCAGCCTTAATTAGAAAATATTAAAATGATTTTTTTTTTTCTTACATATCAGCAACACAAAGCCTCTCTGAAATTTTTCAGTGTTTTTTCTGTGTTGCACAATTCAGGACGACAAGCAAGCAGGCATAGTAGTGCCCTTATGACCTAATGAAAAAATTTGCAACTCTGAAAGTGAATTCTCCTGTTGCTAAAACTTAGTAGATAACAGATTTTGTGACTTTGTGTCATGAGTTGCTTTGACACAGAAAAGAGTGAATCCATTCAGTGGTCAGTAGGTTTATATCCAGGCAATGATGTACTTACGTATAAGCATGGCATTATGTATCACTTTGTCTACTGATTTCTTTTGGCTGTCGCTTTATTGCCAAGACAGCCAGTTACTGTAAAGGACAATGGACAGCTCCTTGCACTATTCTTTTTCTGGACTACCTTGAATAATTTTATATCATTAGATACACTATTCACTGACATTTCAAGAGTGAGTTAATTAACATTCGTTAATATATATGCTGAGCCACATAGAAGCCTTCAGGTTTCCAGTGAGTTCTCCACTGAGAAAATCATCAATTATTCTTAATGTCTAATTATTCTAATTTCTAATTATTCTTAATTAATTTTATTCTTAATTAAATGTTAATAATTGTTTTCTAATAATTCTTAATTTCTATCTCCTGCCTTTTCTCTAGCTATTTATTCAAGTGAGGAACGCAGACTTGAATTGACACAAATCTCAAGCAAGTAAGATACCTAATAGTATAGCAGCATTTCTGCTGTGGTAGAGTGTATTAGAACTATTCACCCTGGCTTCTTGCAGATTTGCCTATTATGACGTTTTCATGCCAAGACCATATAGGTAAACAAAAAGAAATTCTCCATTAACCTCTTCAAAGCAGTGATGTTTAGTGCAATCTCAATAACTTGAAAAGTCACAAAACAGTGAGAAAAGAGTAGATGGCAGTGATTATTCACTGAACCCTCTTGACTTAAACCACATCAAATGATTTACTTTGTTGATGTATCAGCAACAGTTGTCCCTGGAAGAATACCAGTCAGGACAACAAAGATACTTCGTTCAATGTTCAGGAATAACACATAGATGCGTCTTTGTTAAGGATATACTGTTTTGTCTTTTGATTACCACTGAAAATAATGTGAAACAAGAAACCTCTAAGACTGAGGCAAAAGTGTTGTCAAACTCCGTAAAGTGAGACGAAACATCCAGATGACTCGAGAGTATTTTGGTAAATATAGTAATGCAACACTAATGCAAGAAAATAATAAGTGCGCTAAGACGGAATAATAGTATTTGTTCTTACAATTTAATAGTTAGATATTTCTTTTATTCTAAAACGAATAAGGTGTTGTTTGGGTTTCTGAGACTGCTTGGAATACCTTAGATTTAGTGTAGAGTAAATTTGTTATTTTTTACTTGTTGCTGTGAAGACTATGGTAGAAAAATGAAAAAAAAAGAAAAAAAAAGAAGCAAGTGATTTAGTGGCAATTATAGACAGAATATTTAAAAAAGTTAAAGGACGACTGTTTCAAGCCTACAGGTAAAACTTGCTGTGTAAAGAACTATGGATATAAGGAGTCATTCACAGAGCAGCAGGCAAAATGCCTGATAGTCAGTAGAAGGTAGATAATTGTAACAATCTGTCCAAATATTTCACTGTAAATTAAGGGAAAACGAGTTATAATGAAAGAGGACTTGAATCACAGTTCATTGAACAGTTCAATGCAATTGAGTTCCTAAACTGATATGATAAGGATTAAAGGCTCAACTTTGTTGGGTCAAAGGAGTAATTTTCCTTTTAAGGTGAAATTTCATAAGGTGGCTGAGCCAGACTAACAGAGAGTGGGGTGAGGGAATGACTGCCATTTTTAGCAGCAATTGCCTGTGATCTGGAGAGACATCTCTTTTCTAAAACTTCAGCTTCTAGAGAGAACTGGAAAACTGTATAAGACAGGAGCAAAATTCCCCACAAACAGAACAGAAAAGAAAAACAAAAAAGAATGATTTTTTTAGGCAAATGAGTCACCACAGCAGTTGAAAATCTCACATATACGTTACTTAATTATTTTGGATGATATTCAGACAGAAACACATGTTTATAGGTACAAATACATTTGTAAGTAATTTATTTGCACAGACAAAAAATGACTGCAGTATCTTTCTTAGAACTGCTTTATAATATTTGGAAGAAGCGTGACGTATTTAGAGACTTTTTCATTCATTTGACTCCTCATTTGGATAGAGTGGGTTGAGTAGGGAGTTCAAAATATGTCTGACTATACATATATGCATATATACATATCTATGTCAATGGCTTTATGGTACTAGGAAAAATATCGATGGAGGATTTTCCCCATGCTTCTCTTTCTTTTTTCCTACAGAGTAACTGATTGTGGAATATTTTTAATTTTCCTATTTACCACCTTGTTGAAGAGTTAGTTTCAAACCTTAACAATAGCCAAAAGCAAAGTGAACATTGTTGTGAATTGTTGTTGTTGCCAAATGGCAGCTTTTCCTTTGTAGGAACAGGGAGTGGGATTGGACTTAACTGATTGCAATTTTTTTTTGTGTGTATGAAATCTATCTAATTCTTCACATTATCTGCAGTCATAGTCGTCTTAATTGAGGAAGCAATAATTGACCTTTCTTAACTTGCACAGGCATACAATTGCTGCCCAGCTCCTGCAAAAGGTGTTGGCTGTACTGATATCCTCTTTTATTTCCCTCAAAAGAGCTTTGGTTTACACTATTGATTTATAATTACATTGTATGCATACGAGCTATTTCACACCTTAGTAATTTTTTCAAAATTTTCCCCTTTTTTCTGGATTTAATACAGGAATTTTACAGAAAGTTCACGAATCAAGGGCTTCTACTTTATTTTTAGTATTTTGTTTTATTGGTGATTCTTAAATTAATAGAATATCCACAGGTCATACCCTAGATTAGGATTCCCTTTTTTACTTCCCTGATACAAAGACAGATATGAAGGAAAACAGCCTTGGGTTTCAAGAAATTTTCAGCCTAAATAGACACAAATAGCCTAAGTTGCCAGAAGGTAAAGGAAAGTAAAAAAGAACAGGAGTGGCTTTGCCTACCACCTCGTTGCCATACAGATGTCCAAAATTTAAGCCTTCTGTCAGCCAAGCGCTGTATCCCTACATTAATTTGCTTATAGGTGGATATCACAGCACTAGTCCTGGCAGTGTGACTAATGCAGCTGCTACAGAATTCTATTTTTTTAAAGAAAGAGATGTTGCTCCAATAGTGCAACTGTTGATAACGAATACAACATAAGTATAATTTATTACTGTGGATTGCAGTTTTCAGCATTATAAAATACATATCCAGGTGGCAGTTTAAAATTTACAGTGATGGTCAGGAACACTTTTATCCTCTTCTCCTTTTAAGGAGCCTTATCTGGTTTAGTGGCATGTATCTTGTGGGTCAGAAGGTTCTCTGAGCAATATATATAGTGTTTTGAGATCTCCAGGAACATGAAATCTGTGTTCACAGATGGGCTGTGGTTATGCAGCAGTATTTGAATCAAAGTTCATCTTACGAGGTTTTATATAACTGTATATACATTTTGAAAAGCCACAGCCATACTAAAGTGTTAAAATCAGTCCCCAAAGTTTGGCAGCAGGGGCATTTTGCTTCTTGAGACCATATCTAAAGTTTTAATAAGACTTGGCACATTCTTCAGAAAACCGTACAATAGAGTAAATCTGAATAATACTTGTGGACAGGTGGTGATACCAAGTTTTCTCTTAGCAGACACGAACATTTGCAGTAAATGCACTATAGTTGTATGTTCATTTAGGAAAAAAGAACAAGAGTCTACCCTTCATCTGACTTGACACAGTTAAAGAACGTAGCTGAAACGGTGTGCACAAAAAGCTGCCTGCAGTCAATCCACAAATTAGTTCTAACACTTTTCTCTATAAAAATGGTGCTTTGTAGCAGCACCTTCAGAATTTCTAGTTATAATTATTCCAAGAATGCAATTTCATATCTGTTTCTAGATATGCAGCTATTATGTTTTGGTTCGTGGTTGGTTTTGACTTTTTTATGCTGTGCATTTACTTTACAGTATAGTAATATTATCAGGAGAAAATAACTTTAAAGCTCTAATTCGCCTGTCTGAAGTCTATGCCATGTAAACAAGTCATTTTGACCCAACATCTGTTTAGTGTTTTCACCTTTTGAGAATAGGTTATTAGAGTAGCTACAGCATACAAATGTCATTTATGGAGTAACAGGGGAAAATACCAGATGGCATTTTGCCATAGCAATATGGTTACTTCAAAGCTAGTGGCATTACTGCTACTGTGTAGTATCCTGGTCATGAAGCAGACCCCCCCTGTGCTTAATTTTTCTGAGGTCTCTATAAATGGTGCAAAAACTCATTAGAATTATAATGCTTTCTGCAAGCCTGAAAATTGTGTGTGTTTTTCTATGTCTTGATAACCTCTTTGTGGAAAGATTTTTTAATGCTAAATGTACATGTCTTTTTTTTACCGTGTCTAGTGCAGTTTTCACATACACTTCCCAAAGTCACTAGATAACACTGCAAAGCAGTAACCATACACATTTGTTATTATTATTTATATTATTATATCAGAATAGATACTCATAAAGTCTTCTGACACGTGATGCAACTGAGAAGAATTCTTTAGTTGCCTGAAGAAATAAAAAATTATTGTCAAAACAGAGGTAGTGAGAGGTAATACGACTATTGCCAACATTTTCCACCATTTCAGAGAATGCAAAAGTGCAAGAAGTGGTTGGTAGACCATAGGGTTGTGTTGCCATTCAGAGGTCCCTCGACAGGCTGAATTAATAGACAGGGAGGACTCTCATAAAGTTCAATAAAGGGAAACGCAAAGTCCTGCATTTGAGGAGCAACAACCTGACTGGGGAGGAAAAACCCACCTGGTACACGTGGGTTACTGGAAAGGAGCTTTGCAGAGAAGATACTGGTAGATGAGAAGCTGACCATGAACTAGCAGTATACTCTCATTGCAAACCACTCAGACATCCTCTTGGGCTGCATTAGGAAGACCTTTGGTGGCAGGTCAAGTGAGATGATCGTTCCGCTTTATTCAGCCCTACTTTACTTAGGTTAGGACATGTCTGGAATGCTAGGTCTAGTTCTGGTGTCCCCAGTAAAAGGGACATGTGAAAACGCTGGAGTGAGTCAAGTGAAGACCACAAAGAAGGTGAAGGGACCTGTCATACAAGGAGAGACTGAGAGAGATGGAGCTGGAGAAGGCTCAGGAAGGATCCTTACAATATGTATAAATACCTGGCGGGAGGAAGTAAGGATAATACAGACTCTTCTACATCATGCCCAGTGATAGAACAAGCATCAGTAGTCATGAACTGAAACACAAGAAATTCCATTTGAACATAAAAAATACTTTTTAACTGTGAGAGTGGCTGAACACTGGGAGGAATTTCCCAGGCTGGTTGTAGAGTTATCATCCTTGGAGATACTAAAAATTTACTTGGAACACTGTATTGAACAACCTGCTATGGGTGACCCTGCTTGAAAAGGAGGGCTGGATTGGAGTATATCCACATTCATGATTCATGATTCGGTGATCAGGAACTATGTAGGTATGGATAAAGTGTCATGGAGGACATGCAGGTAGATACCAGGCAGTACCACTGAGATTTTAATTATTGGATTCTTACTGTTACTGGAATGTTGTTCGAAATTGCTGATTTTCCAGAAATGCCTTCAAAAGTTTATTTATTACAACTAAACATGTAAATGTGCCCTGGTTTGAGAATACCAGGATAAAATTTTTTTTGCAGCTTCTTGGCACATATGACCATGAAAAGGGGGGAGGGGACAGCTGTGCCTATGGGGAGGAGAGGATGGGTCAAGTGACCCATTTGGGCCAATCACAGTGTTCCTTCCCACGGTGCTCAGTGTAAAAGGACCCCTCTAAGAAGAACCCTGGGGCTTTTAGTGCTAATGTGATAGAAGGATTGCTATGAGCTCTTCATTGTCTCGCCCTCTCTTGCTGGTGTTCCAGCCTACTGTTTTCATGCTCCAGGGGGGCACCATTCATCAGGACAGGTTGTCTTCCCCCACCTCCCCAGGTGAGAATGGCCCCTCCAAGGCTTCCTGTCCTGGTTTGTTTTTTTCAGACTGTCACTGAGACTCTGGACTCGCGTGCTCCCATCTGCTGCTGAGTCCAGTCTAGGACTTTTCCACTCAGGGCCTAGTTGCCATCTGGAAGGTGTGGGTTTCATATTGACATGTTCTCTTGTTTCCTGGAATATATTTAGGTACTTGTGGCAATATATTTGCATATAGTTCAAGATCTTTGTTTTTATTGTTAGTATTATGTTCTTTTTTATTAGAGTGATTCAAGTTTTATTTTCCAACCTCAAGATCTCTCTTCCTGGTTCCCCAGTTAACCTCCCCTGGGAGGGTGCTGGTGGGATGGCAGAGAGCATCTGTCGGAGATTAGTGGCTGGCCTAGCCTTAAACATTGACAGAATGTTATATAAATAATGGGAAGCACCTCTAAAAGTATTTCAAATATACAGTGCAAGACTGGAGAATCTCAGTTCTACAAAGATAAAGGTTGCTTGGTCGTATCTACTACTCACTGTATCAGTTTCATGTGTTTTTAGTCTTTATGCTCTATGCTGTTCTCTGTGCTCAACTGTTAAGTAATATGCAATATTATTTATTGGTGCTTTGAAAACTGTTTATTTACAATAGTGTATTAAACTATTTTAGCACTAGATATATCAAATATTGTCAGCCAATACAGCAGACATTATATATAGAAATTATACACAGCTTTACAAAATTACACCAAATCATCTCTTTTTTTTTTTTTTTAGAATGCAAGTGCTTTCAGTGTGAAAAGATCCCTGCCTGTAGCTCTAGTAATAGAACTATTTTAGAGGTAAGTTCAAATATTCAAGGGACTTGAGCAGAAGAGTGAACTATTCAGTAAAAATCTCTTCGGAAGCTACATATACAACTCTATTAACTTCTTATGAAAATTTCAAATAGAGTTTTTAATATCTCTTTCAGGCTATAGTTTCAAGTGCTAGAGGAAAAAATGCCTATCACTTTGTCATGAAACCAATGTGTCTGTAAGATTTGGTAGCTTGAATGAAGATACTGACATTTAAAGTGAACTACGCCTCCGGGAGCTGATCTGTCTTTCACTTGCACTTAATATTTCCGTGCAAGAAATTTGAAATAGGCAGATAAACAATCACAAAATTAAAATAATCATTGCACTTAATTTTAACATTTTCTGATAATTACGTTTAATAGGACATAATATGTTTTCATTTTTTTCATAATGCTTAATTTGATAGATTTTAAAACATTGGAGAGATTTCTGAATGGTGTACTGATGCTTAAATGCTTGAGAATGACAGATTACACATATTGCACTTGTTTTTTGGACTCATTATACATTATATATCTCATTAACATTATATAAGCACCAGATCTCAGCATTTTAAGGATAAATATTTATCTAAGAAGCTGATCAAGTAGTTGAGGTTGACCTATGAGTATGTGTAGTTTTTTCTGTTGCTGCATTTCTTATCCAAGCCTGTTTGAGTTAAAAGACTTCTATTGACAAAGCTACCTTGGATATGAGCTAAATGTAAACCTGTGAAATTCTTCACTAAGTGTTAGCACTGAAATGCTGATTTTCAAAAGTGAAGTGTAGTTCTACTCAGTCTTGAGAACCCAAACATCATACAGTTCAAGTAGGGTTCTTGCTGTATTTTAATGATGTGGAAGTTAACCATCAGCATATAACAAGTCATTCGACTCTTTCTGTGCTTGTTGTAGATAAATATGCACCCCCAGCCTGAGACAGGAATGTACAATAGATCAGCTGATTGTTTCTTTCTGATGTACAGCTGTAGAACTGGCCCAGAAATGCTATTTAACAAACATTGAATATATTCTTCTGAGAACTAATGAAGCTTATAGTGTAGACAACACATTCAATGTGTAAATGAAATGTAGTTTTCCTTCTGTGAAAGAAGAAAATGGAAGATGTGAATGGAAATGTCATGTTTTCATAGTGCTAACATAATTTCCATAACTGTATATGGTAATTGTATTTTTGAATATCTGTATTCCTCAGAGCTTTTTTTTTTAAGTGCAGAGAAGCTGAAAACAGGGGTTTGAAAGATTTTTGTGATGTTCAGAATACTTAGCCTGAAGTTGATGTTGTATGGTACAATTAAGATGTTGCATTGTATTGATATGTTCTATGAATGATATTGCTACACAGTATGATATTGAATTTCCATTTAACATGACAATGCTTCAGAAAGATTTCTGAAAGGGGACTTGGTAGTTACTTATCTTGGGTTCTCCAAATAGTAAGAACTCTCAGCCTTACTATGATCGCTCTTAATCTCTGTGTAATTGACTGCAGATAAAGCTCAGAGTTTAGATTCAGTCATTGTCTCAAGCAGTAGTGTAATGCAATAAATTCAAAAGTCAAAACTGTCAAGTTTTTATTAAAAAGTTCCCCTTGGAATGGCTATGTATATCTGCACATTCCAAATCGGTCAGTACTAGATCTACCCTTATTCAAATGTATTGACCAATGAACCGGATGAAGGACAGAGCGTACCCTCAGCAAATTTGCTCATGTTACAAAGCTGGGAGGAGTGGCTGACATGCCAGAAGACTGTGCTGCCATCCAGTGTGTCCTGGACAGACTGCAGAACAGTGGGGAGAAACCTAGTGAATTTTGATTAAAGTCCTGCATCTGGGAAAGAACAGCCCCATGTATCAGCACAGGTTGGGGGCTGACCTGTTGGGGGACAGCTCTGGGTAGAAGGACCTGGGAGTCTTGGTGGACAAGTGCCCTCACCGCCAAGAAGGCCAGTGGCATCCTGGGGTGCATTAAGAATGTGGCCAGCAGGTCAAAGGAGGTTCTTCTCCCCTTTTACTCTGTGCTGGTGAGGCCTCACCACAGAATCACAGAATGTTCGGGATTGGAAG
>NW_009724840.1:0-10833 GCF_000703405.1 Apaloderma vittatum | reverse complement strand
ACCCTCTTAGTAACTTTCAATGGGGGTTTTTTTCCACAATTATTTACTTGGCAATGTTGCGGTATATTTCCATTGCGAAAATTTAAAATCTCCCAAATTTTCGTTTTTAAAAGTGCCACCTGAATAAATAAAGCATGAACACAAAAGACAATAAACGCGAATGAAAGAAAATCGGACGTGAAACAGTGTAGAACCGCAGGTAACACCGATAACTACCTGATTTGCTTTTGTCATCCTACTACACTTTTTTCCCTACTATTCATAGTTAGCCTCATAAACAAGCTGGCCAGGTGCAAGTGCCATATGCTTTTCCTTCTCCCCTTTGTTCAAGACAAAGTTGTTTTTAATGATTTTTTTCTTCCTGTTTTTGACAAATATAACTCCCTTCTAACCTAGAAGACTCTCTAAAGCCTAGTGAAACTAAGCATGAACCTATCCTGAGGAGTTGGTGAAGCAAACAACGGAAAAAGTACCAAGTATCTAGTCTGTCTGGGACTAATAAATATTTTGAAAGATTTGAACAACCTTGAAATAATCTCAGCATCCTGTATTTTCAAACGAAGGGAAAACAGGACAGCTGAGACTTCACTGATCTCTGAATGGAAGAGGAGAATAAAAGCTGTGGCCGACATTTGCATTTGTGCACACTGTCCTAAGAAACTTGGCTCAGGGGATGCTCTTAAAAAAAATGCCCACATTCATCTTTCTGAGGGAAGAGAAGAAGCAAATTTTTCAAGTATTCTTAAAAAACCCTAACAAACTGGAAAAGAAAAAAAAAAAAAGGATGAGAGCACACCATTTTTATGGTAGTCCCTTTCCATAATGAATACATCAAACAGAGAGGAGAAATACATTTTGTGAAAATGCATTTTAAAACAAACTTAACAGTGCAAGTTAATGACTTCACATTGAACCATCAGTGCAATTTTGTCTTTCCACAAACAGATTAAGCTGATACTTCACCCGGCACAACACAACAGTGAGAAACACCATGTGCTACCCAGGACTTGTCTTCTCCAAGGCTTTCATTGGTAACAGTGGGCATAACACTGCTGCACCACAGCCGGGTACAGAAATATCCCAACGGCAATTTCCCAGCCAGCTGCATGACATTGTAGAACATCCATCATCAGCTTTGGAAGTACAGAAAAAAAAATGCCACAGTAAGCTGGAGCCCTCAATATTTATTAAAGCAAAGAAGAAAAGACTTTCTCATGTTATAAGGTCTTTTTAATGAGTTTTATAGCCACGTATACAGTTGAAGAGAAAATGTAACTCCCATCATATCACATTGATGAAACAGCGTGCACACAAAGTGCTTTACAGAATTTGAACAGTCCAAGTATACAGTCTGCTTGGAAGCACCAGTGTCTATTAATGGTGACTAAGGCTATTTCGTGTACTTGAGCACGGATTCACTCATCATGAGCCACATTTAACTTGAAAGTTCAACACACTGGACGGAGAAGCAGCCTGATCCACTGTGCACTCTCACCTGAATATAGGTGGGCAAATACAGGCAGCTATTGTTTACTGTAAATAAACAGTAAATAATCATAATATCCAATAACTGTCAGATTAATTCAGATTAGCAGTAGAATTTTGTCACTTCAAACATGCTGGGGTTCACTATGGAGTTTTTTTCATGAGTCTGTTTTACTAAAGTGTCTTTCTGGGCAAATTAAAAAAAAAACAGAAAAGAAATGGGCTATGGAATCAAATTTGAGGCATTAAATATATTCGCTTTTCCTAGTCAAGCCTATCCCCTACCTATTGTTGCTCTCATTGCACAAGAAAATCAAAGGAGCACCTAAAGCTGGTAATATCCACTAGCACTTCCACGTAAAGGATGTCTCTGAAGACTGCCAGTGTCTTGGGGCAGTGCTCAGCTCTCTCAGGATTAGGCCTTTAGCAACCTTAGATTGCTGAGAGAGGGACTTCCACAAAGTATTGAGGGTTTCTGTCCTTAGACTGGCCTGATTCTCCTCTACCAAGAACCTCAAACTTCTAGAGCTTGCAGCAATGTCTAGAGCTGGAAAACTCCTTTCCAGAGCTAACTTTGAGAGATGTGATTTTCTGCACTCACAGCTGGGCTCACGGTATTATAGAAAGGAAATAAAAGCATGAGAGATGACTATGGAAGTGAACATTAATGGCTATTACTAACATAATTTTGCTTCAGTTAGAATGAAGAACAAGACTAGAATTATACATGAAAAATTAGCTTTTATTACAAATGTTTAGTAATAAGCAACGATTTTTCAAATTATTTTATTTTTTTAACTTACTAAACCTAAACATACAAAGTCAGAGGCAAACAAGAAATTGCTTGGTTAAAATCTTACTGAAGGTTAACTTGGCAGTAGTGCTACCAGATTTCACGCAAGGCTTGCTTTTAAAATGTCTTATTTAATGTACTATTGGCTTTCCTTTACAGAGATGCTCATCCTCCAGGAGGGATGTGTAGTCCTCAACATGGATGATTTGAATCATTTATATGAACAGAGGAAAGAAAAAATAAGTGGTGTCCATCTCTCAGTATAAAACCTATTTCAATATGCTACATTTGCACATAATTTTAGAGTCCAATCCACTGGCTTCTGAAGCCAAAGATAGCTCTTACACCGACTGCAGCGTGCACCATATCAGAAGGGCAATATTACTAATTTCATACTACTTGGTATATTCTTTGGTCACAAATGCCCTATATCTACCCAGTTTACAGTATACCAAAGCTATTTTGCATCTATTTTAAGTAGCTTGTTTATATTTTTATTTTATTCCATGGCTTTCAGATTTTTATCCTGCATGTATAATCCACATCTGCGTGCATGCACATGCACAAAATTTATTTGAATTGTTTCTACGCAGACAGAAGTAGAGAAAAGACATCCTTTATCTTCTGACAGCTTTCAGATGTCAGACTGCTACAGCTCTAGTCTAAAATGGCCTTTTAATGGAGTTCCTCTGGATAGGCGATTCATATTTAGTGCACCGCAGCACTGAAGTTTTCAGAAGACATAAAGTATGAAAATTGTGGTAATTTCATTATTGTTATCTACTACACTGTAAAGCCACATTATTCAAAATTAGTTTTACTTTTGATGCAAAAAGTTTGAGAGGAAGGGAAAAGAAAGCTGTTAACGATGCAAGTAAGCATGTCTGGACAATGACACTTTGCTTAAAAGGCACACCAAGAAAAGGCAAGTTGGGTTCCTCTCCTGATGGTTTAAATCTGTTCTATACTCTT
Source organism: Apaloderma vittatum (assembly GCF_000703405.1). Taxonomy (NCBI): domain Eukaryota; kingdom Metazoa; phylum Chordata; class Aves; order Trogoniformes; family Trogonidae; genus Apaloderma; species Apaloderma vittatum. The sequence continues at coordinate 7,583 of NW_009724840.1, read as the reverse complement.
TCTTATATATACAGATATGCATATATATGTGTGTATGCCTACACAAGTATATGTGGGCACACCCACCTTTGAGGTTTTGACAACAAGAAGTTCAAGAAATAGAAATTAATTTTAAATAAATAAGAACCATACTAACAGGGGGCGGTTGGTGCTGTTCTTTTTTGCTGCATTGTGATTATAATCTAACGACATGGTGATACGATTATACCCTGTTTTACTTTACATCATGTCATTGTGTAAATGTGAGGCATGAGAGCACCAGGTGCATTTTATCTCACCTCAAGTAATTTTTATGGATCTTCAGTGTTCTTGCTTTTTCATAAGGGATGGTCGTTAATTTAAGAAACATGAAGAGAGTCGAGGTTAAGGATGTTCTACCAGTCACAATCAGAATCTACGTGACTCTAGTGCTGACATGTCAGCGTGCGGCAAGCGCACACACGGAATGACAATGGCCATGACGGCTGCACACAGCTCACTCATTGCCGGCACGGCTGCAGTACACTGATCTTGTAAAAACTTTTGTTTTCCTTTTGTATAGACTTTACGATATAACGCACCATTTCCAAAATCTGCACTGTTCCACCTGAATGGTCCACGTATGATGGTAAATGTTAAGAGGTATGAGATGATCACTAACTTCCAGAAAACATGTAACAGAAGACGTCCATACAGTAGTCACCATTAAAAGTTTAACAGCTCAAGGTTGAGTGTAAAGATCTTTTCAGCTGTACTGTTTAAAGAAGTATGACTATCACAGTAAAGTTACTTGCACAAAAGGCAACAATAGTAAAGGTATCAAGACAGAACACAGCAGATTGTTCAGGAAGTGGATCGCATTTTCTGCTAAGTCTGAAATATTTCTACCTCCTAGATATCCCACAACATAAACCAGCCAGAATAACTTGTAAAAAGACACTAAGAACTTGGTCCTGCACTTCTGATTCCCCAAAACCTACTCATGGAAGACTACTGGAATCATGAATGTTTGGCGATTGCAGGACAAAACCCTCAGACAACTGCAAAACATTGCTTCTTTTCGGTACTTAATTTATATATAAGTATTCAATTTATTTTCTTTGGCTTTTTTAAATTACAAATCCCTTCATATCTATAATGCAAACGAAACTCAAATCACTAATAACTCTCCTCTCCCCTCAAAACAGTGATAAAAAAACTAAATGAACCAAAACACATATCCAGAAAGCGTAGCTGTTACTTCAGTATAAAACTACGGTGCAAAATAGAGGTTTACACTGGTCAGAATTGCAATAGTAATTGGAAATTTACACTGAAGGAGTGACTGCAAGTATTGCTTCTCCCGAAAAACAGAAAAATCGAAACTGATTAGGCACTTGTTTCCTTGTTTAATGAGATATCATTTGGTGTGCGTAAAAATGACAGAAATACTCTCTAAAAGAATGCTCTGTAGCACAACAACTGTATTGTTCTACTACAGCCACAGTCCGTGATTCAGAAGAGCAGAAAAACATGTGCCTATTACTCATTTAATGCTTAAATCCTGCTGATATAAATGGGCTGGATACATGTTCAAGTGCTGTCCTGAACTGGGATGCTTGCTGAAATTGCAGTTTTAAAAGATAATACAGCAGTGAGCTTCTTCTCGTTACACAACAATATCAGTTTTATCTAATCTGGCTCTGCTCTCCGCAATATTATCTTAATACTTCCTAATAAAAAAACCAGGCATAAAATAAATAGGATGACCAAAGATTACATAATAAATATGCCACTATGTGGGAGGAAAATACATTGCAACATAAGGCTCTGTAGTGTTGCACAACCAAGAAATTGTTCCAGGTGCTCCAAAGCACAACTTCCAATGTACAACACCAAGTTACCGCTCTAAACCTGAACAAGATTGGGAAATAACAGACTGAACTTCTATTACATTAAACAGTTGAAAATACGAACAAGTGGTAAAGTGTTTCACTGCCTTTGCAGAACACCGTACAGATGTTCTTTCACTGTTCCAATTGTCATTGCTTGTGAAAGAAAATTCAAAAGACTGGGTTTTTGAAAACTCTCCTAATCGAATTCCTTCAGATTTACAAAGTTACCGGTGTCCACACAAGCTCAGAAATTTTGTTGCCTCCGTTTCTTTGCATCCATCGCATCTAGGATAGGTTGCCTCTTTGCAGTGTACCTCTGACGAAGCTCCTCAATTTCTCGTTCCATCATAGGGTCCAAAGCTTTTAATCGCATCTGTAATTCTTCTAAACTCAAATTCTTTAACTGTAAAACAATCCACAGAACAAAAAAAAGAACACAAAAAAAGATTAGTATCTGTTTACAACCAAAGTGAAAACCATCTTTGATAATCCTTCAATTTACAGCTACAGTGTTTTTACACACTTTGAGTGTATGTATACATTTATATAACTGTTTATACAACCCAAAACCTTAGTATGCTCCACAGTAAGTACTTTAAGAAAACACAAACACACAATGTATTCAATTAAAAAAATAAAAATACCATTTTGCAAACCTTATAAATGGATCCTAAATAAATACGGGGCTGGAGTTTAACTCATTAGGCTGAAAAAAAGCATGCCACAGAACACACAACAATATTCATGTTTATAAATTATATCGCGTAATCAACTACTTCTTACTAAACTTCAGTCTCTTCACAAGGCTGAAAAACAGACAGATATTTAGAGGTACTCTCTAATAAGAATGACAAGTCACCTGTCTTCCTCAGCATATTGCTGCCAGAACTAGTCAAAGCAAATTGCTAGTAGAGCGTTTAAATAATACATGGAATAATTTTCCAAATTCATAGGAGGGAGTTATCTTTGACCAAACTCTTTTCTTTCTGAAAATATTTTCTCACAATGTTAAACAGTCCCTTACGTCTCATTCATTAAAAGTAAAGGGTCATGTAAGGAGTCAATCGCTTCACTGGCTTGCCGGCTGCTGCAAATAAAGGTCGGAGTCTTGTGAGGTACAGGGGCACACGGGGCACTTGCTGCCCCACCTGCTCTTGCAGGCAGGGATCTACATTTGAAATATCTTCCTTTGGCTGGCCTATGCATTCTTCTCCTGACGAAGCCTCTTGGCATCTCTCTCTTGTCAGAATTGCCTACGTGCCAATTACTCTTCACTGAGCATGAAAAACATCAACTAATTTCAAATAGCACAAACAGTTTCATCCTAGGAAAGGGATAATCTGTATTTTGTTTGCAAATACTCCAACACTGCAAACAAGCACACCACCTAACTCAGGGGGGAAAAAACATTTTCTGAATCAACCTGCTACTGAGTCAATACTTTGTTCACAAATCTAGGGCAGTCTTCCATCAACACAGTCTGATCTGTTTTCTACCAGGAATTAAATACTACTTTTAATCTTTAGTTTTATCAGCATCTGAGACATAAATTAGCAAAACACATTGCTACATATAGTCCAAATCCCAGTGTTATGACTTCTAATAGGCTACACTGTACGTGGTAAAGAAAGTCATAATTAAGAGTGCAGACTGGAAATTCATAGAAAAGCATGTTGGAAAAAGATACACATTGTCATGTAACATCATTTTAACCATAAGATTCCTAATGAAGATGCGTACTAAACCTCAAATCTCAAAATATCTTCCAGGACCAAAGATCCTTAGACCTCTATGAGCTTCAGAGACCTCAGATGTGCTCAGGAGCTCATCAGCAATGTCTGTCTCTCCAAAGGACAAAGGACATCAGCTGTTTCTTAGCAGGGAAGGAGTTGCCTCCCAAGGAATTGAATAACTCTAGATTAATTTATTTCTCCCATCTGATATATTCAAGAAACAATGGGGGGAACGAATCGTTCCTCACTCACCAATATCTCTGCGGGAAAACACCTTTCCATTTTCAGAGACAGAAAAGATTAATATAAAACCCCACCATTCTCCTTCTTCTTCAGTCCATTGGTAAATATAATCGGCACACGACAGACACTTGTCAGAGAAGATGTTCTTTTAAAGGAGTGAAATATCAGAGACGTTTGCAGTACAATGGTAAGAGATGATGGTGCCGATTTCCTGATCCCAACACAGCAGAGAGGAGAGAAGCAATAAAACCATATTTTATAACATGTGACAGAAGAAATGTATTTGGGGCTCCATGGACCAGTAAACAGACTAAGGAAGGCCCTGTGAATAATCCCACATGTGTTTTGTGAGAGCTGCCCCTGATGAAGTCTGCTACCTGCTCTGGGCCAACCTGGGCAGCCGTTTATTCCCTCCCTATCACCAATGCAGACCTCAGGCTTAAACTGCACACAATAGACTTCAGTTGATGAAATCACATAGTTATTCTGCACTGAAAAACATTTTTTTAATAAATTGTCAGAGAAGAATGTGATGGGTGAGTTTTTATTTAAATCTCAATCAATAAACGGAGCCAGCAAACAGAATTAAATATTCTTTATAGATCACAGACAGCTGGGTTGGAAACTAAAATATAAAGAGAATTAATTTTTAAATCCGGAGAATGAGAATCTTTCAAATGATTTGAGCCTTGTCACCCAGGGGACCCAGGGAGCCGCAATATTCATCTGCATGAACAACTGATGCTTGAGACATTCAAAGCAAGTAAATGACGGAAAACAGGGACACGAAGAAACTGAGAACAGAGTTATGAGGTCTCATCTATCTGACATCAGATGTGGAAACCACTTAATCAGCCACAGCTGAATCTAGGATGCATGTGTGTGTCCGTACACATGTATGTCTCTTTGGTAAATTTAAAATATTTTCTCTTGACTTCTCTCTGCGCTACAGATATTACCTCAAAAACCCTAAATGCATGCAAAAGTCCAAACATTGAAGACAGCAGCAAATATATCAAATGAGATGTGCAGATGTAACTCAAACAAGAAATTTAATTATTCCTATGTAATTTATTCCCCTGCATGATAAATATTTTGATTCAAATTCTTAAAGCGATAGAGCTCAGCTCTTATTTACTTTCACTTGCAACCAGTTTGCTATTTAAACTGCCATAAATAATTTCCCAAGTAGGGAAATTCCTTTCCATGGAAAGGAAGAGGAGAGCATTCAGCTGTGCAAGCTACAGGAATTTGAAAAGGCTTTAAATTATATTTTGATAGATTTTTAAAAATTGCAAACTGCAACAATTCAGCAACCAGGATAGTATTTGTCTGCTAATGAGAGATAATTCAATTTCTGTCAATCCAAATAACAAAATCAATCGTGTCCTTTAGGAGATCAAACACCTACAACAACACACCAGACAGCAATTAGTGTCGCAATGGGCCACCACCAAGACAGAGGTTTCCATGACCGGAGTTTCTGGTAAAAGTGTTTGCCGTCACTGGGACCCTCCATATCACCAGGTAATCACATGGGTTTGGGAAAGCAACAGCGTAAACTCTAATTTAGAAATGCCGCAAATCTATGCAATAATATATAATATTCAGAACGTGTGTGCATCTGTTTCACACACACATACAGCCTTTTTTCAGTGGGTAAGCATACTCACTTTTCCCGTAGAAAAATCAGGTGTGTACAGAAAAAAACTTCTCCTGAGAAGTATATCAACCTAATCACTAACAAGAGTTACAATGTATAAGGGAAGCAAGGACAAAAACAAAGCAAAACCAACTCCAGAGCCAGGTAACACTGAATAATTTTTTCTATAAGCCAACGGATTCTCAAGACATAGTCATATCCGAAGAAGCCCCACCAAAATTCCATACTCTCCTCTGCCACCACAAAGTTTTGCCTATGAAAAGACTAGTGAACAGTCATCCTTGTGAGGCGGAAAAGGCCACCCAGCCACACAACTAGTGGACTGCTAAGTCTCGAAACCTGGTGTGCCTTATCTCAAACTTCTAGCAAATGGGAAACATAACTTATCCTCTTCCGGCTCATTTTTCAACTTATTTGTAATAGAGTTAGAGACTTTTCCAAGAAAGGCTGTATGAAGAAGTTAAAAAGCAGCAGAATGGATTAAGAATCAATAGCAAGCTTCTCTTAATGTGACCATCCTCATTAAGCTGGGATACAGTAAAAAACCAAAAGCTGGGGCAGCTCCGGGCACAAATTGCTCCAGGTTCGAGCTACAAGCACGCCAGGGGCAGGTGTGCTCCTCTCACGTGAAGGTGGCAGGAACCACTGCTGATCAGTCTAGGATTTTAAGAAGCCATCATTAAGTTTTGTAGTTGAATGAAAAATAAACCAGTGTTATCATGCAAGGTTGGCCAAATACAGAGTAGTTTAGCATTTCATCTAAGAATATTTCCTATGCAGAAAACATTCTTATTCTAGTCAATGCTGGTTTCAGGTCAACTGCTTTTGTTTCCATGTCTTTGAACAGCGACACACAAGGAATTCTTTCCTCATGTACTGGTGCAGTTATCTCCCAGAACCAAACTTCAGCAAGAAAAGTGCAACAATCTTTACTTTTTTGGGTCTTTCAGTCTAACTTCTTGCATCCCAGATGGACCAGCTTCATTTGGATCAGTATTTTCCACAGATCAAAGAATAATACTCACAGTCAGTACTGCTTGCAGGAGGACCCATACCATACCTTACGTATTTAGATCGCAACCCTAGACAACTCATACTGATGTAAATTCAGAACAAAATTGGCACTCAAGTCAGTAGAGAGGATCACATGTATATTTTTGGAGCTCTGTAGCAATAAACTGAGAAGGAAAAAGATAAAGTACGAGCAAAAATGGGCTCTCAGAAGTCATCAAGTCAAAGGGTGCGATGCAAATCCTCGCTACTGATTAGGTATAGGGAAGAAGTTCTTAATGAGGGTGGTGAAACACTGGAACAGGTTGCCCAGAGAAGTGGAGGAGGCCCCATCCCTGAAGACATTCAATGTGAGGCTTGATGGGGCTCTGAGCAATCTGAACTAGTTAAAGATATCCCTGCTCACTGCAGGGAGGTTGGACTAGATAACCTTTCAAGGTCCCTTCCCTTCTGTGATTTTATGATTCTACTGGCTTCCACTTGCATCCAGCACAGGAGTCAGAAGGAAGGACGTGCTTCTGAGATACTTGGTGGTGCTTGGAGTTCGTGTATTCAGGTGAAGGGGTCTGGAACAGGGTCTGGAACTCATTAACTATGCTTGGCTAGCATGGATCTGTAGCCATCCAAACTTTTCAGGGGGTGAAAGCCCAAGTTTTGGTGGATGTAGCACACTATAATCTCAATCCACCCTTGACAGCTAACAGAGGTAAATAAAAGCTCGAGGTCTGTGATTCTTTCAATATGATAAAATTAGACTGCATTAATAACTCCATAATGCATGAGTTACCGTTGTAAACCTCCAGTCTATCAAATTCAATTACGGAATATTGCCATTAAGCTGGTGCAACGAAAACAAGCAAATGTATTTTCAGGGTTTAAATTGTTAAGAAAACATATATTCTATCAAAAAATAATCTGTATCAAGTTTGTTGTGTTTACTTGAAAAAACAAATTCTTCCTAGCAACTGCTTAAATGAATCTTACAGATGCAACACGCCTTATTAGAAGCCTTTGATTAAAAAAATATGGATTGTTAATACTGTATTCTGAGTCATCTCTCTTCCCATCTGCTACTAATTC
>NW_009724839.1:0-5094 GCF_000703405.1 Apaloderma vittatum | reverse complement strand
TTCCTGCTCGAGGCTCATTTTACACATTTCTGTCTACACCAGGAGGTTGAGGGAGGTAATTCTACCCCTCTGCTCTGCACTGGTGAGGCCTCACCTGGAGTACTGTGTCCGGTTCTAGAACTCATATTACAAAAAAGACATGGATCTGCTGGAGCAGGTCCAGAAGAGGGTAACTAAGATGATTAGAGGGCAGGAGCACCTCTGCTATGAGAACAGGCTGAGGGAGGTGGGGTTATTCACCTTAGGAAAGAGAAGGCTCTAGGGTGACTTAGTAGCAACCTTCCAATACATGAAAATACAGAAAAGCTAGAGGAGGGCATTTACGAGGGCCTGTATTGATAGGACAAGGGGCAATGGGCTGAAACTGAAAGAGGGTAGATTTAGACTAGATATTAGGAAAAAATTCTTCACCATGACGCAGAGAAACTCAATAACTGAAGTTATTAAGCAGGTATTCTTTATTATGGTGCTGGGCACGTACAGGATTTCTCCTTCAAACGTAAGCGCACCGGGGATGGGGAAACTGTAATGTATATGGGTTGCCTACATGCATATTCATGGCTTCATTAACACGTCCCTGCCCAGTTCGCATGCGCAGTGCACTTCTCTGGTGGTCCTCAGGTGTGCTCTGGCGGTCTTCCTGAGGAAGGCTCCAAGTCTTCCTCAGCCACGAGCTTCTGCCTGGTGCTTCCAATCCTTCACCAGCCAATCACCATGCAAACAGAGCTGCTGGCCTCCCCTAGCTCTCCCACACTTTGCACATGCCCCCTTCCAGATTAACAAAACAATTCTGAAATTTACATCCCAAACTACAGGACACAAACAATCATCCTCAGCTATAGAACCCAAACAATTCTCAAACACAAACAGTTCTCAAATTTATATCCCAGCCTACAAACTTCCACATATCAGCCATGAGGGTGGTGAAGTACTGGAACAGGTTGCCCAAGGAGGCTGTGGATGCCCTATCCCCTGGAGGTATTCAAGGCCAGGTTGGATGGGGCTTTGAGCAACCTGGGCTAGTTGGAGAGAGGTGTCCCTGCCCACAGCAGGGGGGTTGGAACTAGATGATCTTCAAGGTCCCTTCCAAACTTAACCATTCACAATTCTAAGTATTCTCAACTACTGTGAAAATTGTGACTTTTTTTAAAAAAATGCAAATATAAGACAGATATGAATTTTAATATTTATTTAGATTTACAGAATTATACTAAGGGAATAAAAATATGTTAATTAGTATTTCAGTGTGACAAGATGTATTATAATTTTAGTCAGTATTCAAATTTGATGCTCTAAATGTAGCCATTGCAATAGGCTATAGAAAGGCTTCATTTAGATTAGCAGTTTTTTATCAGTTTGCAATTTCATTAAGTTGGCTTGCTTTCCTGACACATACTTACTCTCTTTATTGAGAAATAATAGGCCAGTTTGCTACTACAGTTCATAAAACTTCTGTATCTATTTGTGGTGGTTTGGCCCTGACAGGAAGCTAGGTGCCCAGGAAAGCTGCTCTATCACTGCCCCTTCTTAGATGGACAGGGGAAAGGGAAATATAACAAGAGGCCTGTGGGTCACGATATAAAGCAGTTTAATAAAGCAAAAGCCAAGTGCAGAAGCAAAGCCAAACAAAAAGATTATTCTCCCCGTCAGCAGGCGATACCCAGCCGCTTCCTGGGAAGCAGGGCTTCAATCGCATAGCAGTTGCTCCAGAGGACAAGCACAATCAATGAATGCCACTCACCTTGCTTCTTCTTCCTCACTTTTATATCTGAGATGATGTCATATGGTATAGAATATCCCTTTGGTCAGTTTGGGTCAGCTGGCCCAACTGTGTCTCCTCCCAAGATCTTGCCCACCCCCAGCCTACTGTTGGGGCGAGTGTTGGAAAAACACAGCACTGGTGCTGTGTGAGCTCTGCTTGGCAGTCACTGGTGTGTTATCAGCGTCCTTCTAGCTACCACTACAAAGCACAGCACTATGAGAGATGCAGTGGGGAAAATTAACTCCATCTTAGCCAGTCCCAATAGACTATCTTTGTTTTACAACCCTCCACTAGTGAAAAGAAAGATAGAACCTGAGGAAAAAAATGAAACTCTGCCTCTGGCTGGAAGACGAAAAGGTGAACCTACCAGAATTTCCTTATAAGCAAACAGAGAGATAGATTTACAGTTAAGTTTGTGCATATTTTCAACTTGACTTTATCACAGATGCTAGCAGAAAAGCATGGGAAAATTAAAATGAAGGAAGATAAGCTATAACTAACGTCTAGGGGGTTTAATTTCAACTAAGGTGAATCCTTGACACTTTTTTAAAAAAAAGTAAATTAGAATAATTTATGGAGGAAGAAGGAAAGTTGCCACCAGCTGATTCTGACAATTGCTCCAATTTTCTAAAGAGCCAATTACAAACAATAATAATCTACGTTAAGACCATGGCATTTAATACAACATGTGGGAGGAATTCAGGTGCCAGTGTCAAAGATGGCAAAAGAGAAGATGTACTAACACTGCTAATGCTGTAAGTGCATTGCTTGACTCAATCAATATCTGATTTTCAATTTGCAAAACTTCCTTAATGCTGGTATTTGAAAACCCTCACATATGAATAATGAGCCTGTTTGCATAGATTCACCGCAATTCAAACAAAGCAGAGAAACACCTAATTTTGCCTACGTCCCACGAGGGGCCTCATCCAGCAGACATACTGAAGAATATAGTGTATAACAGTCAAAAGTTTGTTAATTAAAAACAGAAAGAAAGTGCCTGCTTCTAAGCATATTAACGTGTTATTTAGAGTACTCCTCTGGGTAGATTCTAAAAATTTTTTGCCTGAGTGGTTTCAACTGTGCTATTGCCATGTCCCAAAGTAATATCCTTAATGAGTATGCAAGAAGCTACTCCCTTCCCTTTCTACTGAAACCATAGTATAGTCCAGCAGAGAATTCACTCTTCCGAGAGAGGGCATATCTACATAAAGTGGACAAGGAACAAAATCACCCTAGTGCTGTAATGAATTGAACTGCTGTATTTTGAAAGTACAAGCCCTTTGTGGATTTAATGCAGATGCCAAAGAAAAGTAGCTTCTCATTTGCAAGTTTGGCTTTGTCTCAGAAAACTCTCCCTCTGTAGCTGCTTGCAAATATATCAAAGTTGCATGTCAAACATCATAAAAGATACAAACCCATAGCTTTGTGCCTTTCATTTCTGAAATTAAACAAACCCAAACAAAATCAATAAATTATACCTTTGCACATTAATGGTTTTTAGGAGCTTAGCTGTCCAAAGAGGCATCAATGTTCCAAGCTACTGAGTAATACAAGCTCAAGTCAACAACTTCACAGAAAGACCACGTTGGTGCTGTGTGAGCTCTGCTCAGCAGTAGCCAAAACATCGATGTGTTATCAACACCCTTCTAGCTAGCACTGCAGAGCACAGCAATATGAAGGCTGCTATGGGGAAAATTACCTCAATTTCAGCCAGACCCAATACATGCTGTCTATCATAGCACCTCAAGAGTCTACCCAGCCTCATGGACTAACAAGCACCAGTTTACCCTGTAAACTAATGACAGGATAAAGTGGCCCAATTCAGTCTGAGAAATTCTGCAAAGCTCAGCCATGGAAAGCTTTATCCAACCAATACACTTAAGTTTTGCTCTTATTACAGGAAGCCACAGGAGTTTACTGAAAGATAAAATTGTATCATGCAAAGCCTGCCCATGAACCAACAACACTGCTCTGCTAACAACTCAAGTAGAATAAAGATATGTATATGCATACATGATAATGTCCTCTTCCAAATGATATAAGAGCCAACAAGGGGACATGCTCTGTTGGACTTTGTTCTCACCCACAAGGAGGGGCTGGTGGGGAATGTGACATTCCCCAGAAGTCAATACTGGGACCAATGCTGTTTAATATCTTTGCTGGTGACATGGACAGCGGGAGTGAGTACACCACTAGCAAGTTTGTCAACGACACTGAGCTGCATGGTATGGGCCTAACACTGGAGGGACCCTGATACACTTGAAACCTGGGCCCATGCCAACCCCATGAAGTTCAACAAAGCCAAGTGCAAGGTCCTGCACTTGGGTCAGGGCAATTCCAAGCATAAATACAGGCTGGGCAACAAGTGGACTGAGGGAAGTCCTGCAGCAAAGGACTTGGGAGTGCTGGTTGATGAAGCGCTTAATGTGAAACAGCAATGCGCACTGGCAGCCCAAAAACCCAGCCGTGTCCTGGGCTCCATCAGAAGATGTGTGGCCAGCAGGTCAAGGGAGGTGATTCTGCCCCTCTGTTCTGCTCTTGTGAGACCCCACCTGGAGTACTGTGTCCAGTTCTGGAACCCCCCACACAAGGAGGACATGGATCTGTTGGACAGGGTCCAGAAGAGGGACACAAAGGCTGGGGTACCTCTCCTGCAAGGACAAGCTGAGGAATTGGGGCTGTGCAGCTTGAAGAAGAGAAGGCTTTAGGAAGACCTTATAGCACCTTCCAGTACCTGAAGGGGGCCTACAAGAATGCTGGTAGTCCCAAGGCACACAAGTGGACTTTTACCTCCACTTGTCCAAAAGGTGACCTGCAAGGCTCCTGCTTTTGCCTTCTGGATGCTGCCATCCATCTACATAGGATCGAGGCCCTACGGTATGACTGGTTTCCTTTGGGACAGTTTCTGTCTGCTGAGGAGCAGCCACATGGTGGTTCTAGTGCTGCAAGGATATCTTCAAGGCAAAGTCTGAGAAAGAGTGGGAGCTAACCCGCAGTAAAACAACCCAGGGTGGCTTTCACAGGTTCAGAGGTATGTATGCACCCTCCTTGGGCTCTTTCCCCAATGGCACTAGCTCGACTCAGCAGACACTTCACTCTTCTCTCCCTCCGCGGCACACCGAAACCTCCCGCCGACCTGCCTCGGTTCCGAGCTGGGAAGTTGCGTGTATGTAAATCAGCGCTAGTCAGCGGCACACCGAACCCTCCCGCCGACCTGCCTCGGTTCCGAGCTGGGAAGTTGCGTGTATGTAAATCAGCGCTAGTCATAGCATCCCCTTCCTCGTTCTCCTCATCTTCGTCCTTCTACTTCTCCTTTCACCGCTTCCCCC
>NW_009724838.1:0-1565 GCF_000703405.1 Apaloderma vittatum | reverse complement strand
TTTTGACTTGTTGAACCTCACACAGTTTGCATTGGAAAAGAAGGCTCCAAGGGGCCTTATTGTGGCCTTCCAGTATCTTAAGGGGGCCTACAAGAAAGCTGGCGAGAGGCTTTTTAGGATGTTGGATAGTGATAGGACTAGGGGGAGTGGATTAAAGATAGAGGTGGATTGGTTCAGATTGGACCTTAGGAAGAAATTCTTCACCATGAGGGTGGTGAGACACTGGCACAGGTTGCCCAGAGAGGTGGTGGAAGCCCCGTCCCTGGAAGTTTTTAAGGCCAGGCTGGACGGGGCTCTGAGCAGCCTGATCTAGTGGGAGATGTCCCCGCCCATAGCAGAGGAGTTGGAACTAGATGATCTTTAAGGTCCCTTCCAACCCTGACAATTCTATGATTCTATTTCTCAAGCCTGCCAAGGTCCCTCTGGATGGCATTCCTTCCCTCAAGCGAGTCCACCACACCACACAGCTTGGTGTTATCAGCAAACTTGCTGAGGGTGCACTTGATGCCACTGTCTGTGTCACTGACAAAGATGTTGAACAGCACTGGGCCCAGAGCAGGCCTCTGAGGAACACCGCTTGTCACTGGTCATGTGGCCATTGAGCTGTTGACCACAATTCTTTGAGTGCAACCTTTTAGCCAGTTCTTTACCCACCGAGTGGTCCATCTGTCAAGTCCATGTCTCTCCATCTTAGAGACAAAGATGTCACATGGGACAGTGTCAAATGCCTTGCACAAGTCCAGGTAAAAGGTATCAGTCGCTTTTCCCATGTCAACCAGTGCTGTAGCTTTGTCATGGAAGGCCACCAAATTATTCATGCATGATTCATCCCTGATTGCTGGCTCATGTCCAGCTTTTCATCCACCAGTACCCCCCAAGTACTTCTCCCAGGGCTGGTCTCAATCTCTTCATCACCCAGTCTGTACTGATACCAGGGACTGCCCCAATTAACATGAAGGACTTTGCACTTGGCCTCGTTAAACCTCATGAGGTTCACGTGGGCCCACTTCTCAAACTTGTGCAGATCCCTCTGGACAGCATTGTGTCCTCCAGGGCATATTAACCACACCACTCAGCTTGGTGTCATGTGCAAATTTGCTGAGGGTGCACCTTACCCCACTATTGTTGTTGGTGAAGATATTAAACACAGGTCATAATGCAGACATCGGATGACGCTGCTCATCACTGATCTCCATCCTCCTCCATGAAAAGCTCACTAAGTTTGGTTGTTTTATTTGGTATGGTATTTTGATCATCGTATTCTACCTCTTGACCTTTGATAAAACCCACTTGCAGATCAACATGCAGTAGGCTGTTTCTTGCCTGAGAATACCAATGTATTTCTGTCAGTGTTCATACTGCGATCTGTTCTTTGCTGGACATTTTTGCACATTTCACAAGAAGCATTTGACTGCTTAGCAGGGCAGTTTCATCTGAACAAATGCAAATTACTATTTACAACACATTTTTGATTCTCATCATAGTGTCAATTGCTGCTTCTCAGTTGCTCTTCATTTAGAGCTTAGAAATAAGGATTCAGAATCACAGAATCACAGAATCACAGA
>NW_009724837.1:7491-17138 GCF_000703405.1 Apaloderma vittatum | reverse complement strand
AAACAGGACTGGGTTTTTAGCTAAACCCAGGGCACCAAGAAATGCAGATCTAGAATAAAAAATGGAGCAAAAGTTTTGTTCAACTCACTAAGCTGCTGTCTGTAATTTATTTCTTTCGCATGAAGTAACATCTTTTTAGGCAATTTTTTACTTATTTGCATATTAAATTTGTTTCAGATTTATCTGATTAAATGAAGGCTGAAGAGACCACAGAGCTTTTGTCATTCCATGTACTCAACAGTTCATGTGAAAATTGCTTACACCTTCAAATCATTACACATCTTCTGTAAACCATGTTAGGCATTTCAGAATTATCTGTTTTGTTTGGAACATATAAAAGACCTATAAGATAAACTAATTTCACCTACATAGGATTTGTATAAACAAGGAGTGTAATGTGCAGCCAGGATAGTGGTCAGAGGTTGCTGTTCCTCCACATTATAATCATGGGTCATGTCTAATTACTCCATATTACCAGCTGTTGTGTTCAGGGTCACCTTTAAGCTTTCCCATTTAACTTCTGTAGCAAACTGAGAAAATCCTTAGTGTAAATTTTAATGAAAAATATTATGTATCACCTTTTCCTTAGTATGAATTTCAACCAAAAATATTATGTATAATTTTTAGGTGGTTCTTACACCAGGGATTGAAGAGACAGCACTGGTAATTCGTCAGATTGCTGACAACATTTTGATAGCATCTAATATCAGTCCTAATGAGTGGTTGGACAAATCCTGGCTTTCTGTCTTGCCATCTGAGGTTTGCTTATCTTAACATTATATTACACTGTTTTCTTCCTGTTTCTCAGACTCCTAAAGTTCTAGGCTTTTTTTTTGTTGTACATTTAAGATATGTTATTAAAATAAGCATTATTTTATGTGCATACATACTTATTTTTATATATGCATATATATACATATGTATATAATGTTTCCATCATCCTTGACAGCATAGTTAGGTGCAACTTGGACTTTCCCCTTGTGTTTTCACATTTATCGGTAGAGAAGTTTATCCTCCACATCCACCAGCCAATGTGTACAATGTTCTACAGTTCTAGGCACTAAATTAAAAAAAACTATCCAAATTGTAAAGGATAAAGATACAATGGCTCACTTGGGCAGGAAGCCAGATTCATCAGTGCTGATCCATTACTGAAGTCAATGACATTGCTTTATTACAAGGTAGCAGAACTTTCTTTAACTTTTCAGGCAGTAGTTGATATTAGATATTTACAATAAATGCTGGAGCAGGTCCATCAATCACAGTCAAATATATTATGTTCTTTAACTTGTATATTAAGATTTTCAAATTAAGCACACAGATCTGTTCATTCTGAACTCTTGTAAAGCGGAGACCCTTATTCGCTTTTGCAAAATTTGGAACCATTTTAAAGGAGGTATTGGCATGGCCTTTGAAGTGTGAGGTACTGGATTACACATTTTCCAATTTAGAGTTTAAGGATACTGGCCAAAAAATGAGAGGAGTCACTTATTTCATTTTATCTATGCTAAAGTTATTAGATCCTGGCATCTGTTGAATGCAAAGCTTTGTGAATGTCAGGAAATGGAAGCTGATATTCCTAAAATGCTAGACCTCTCGACTTGCTGCCCTCTGTGTGACAGTAAACCTCCTTCTAGCAACTCCTGCTTTTGGCACCTACCTCATTGCTGTTTGCAAATTTAACTCTTGGAAAAAAAGCCAGCTTTGTTAGTTTATCTTGATTTAGGTAATTCTCTTCAAAGTGGAAAATAAACAGTAAATCTGGAAATGCATTTTCAAATCAAATTTACATGATTCACTGTTTTAATCCTTTAGAACAGAAACATCTACAGGATGTGCTTGCTTTTTATTAAACCATTAGACAGAACTTACTATTTTGAAAAAAATTATACACTATTACATCTGTAGTTAAGAAAAATGTTTTCATCTGGCTATAAAAGTGCACTGTTTGAAAGCTCTATTCCTATTATATACTATGTGACCTATTCATAGCAATGTCATTATATTAAAACAGAAAAAAGAGAAGAAAAAGTTTGACTGATACCAATCTAACAAAATAACTTCCATTTTCAGACAGAGAAATGCCTGCTTACTTTTCCATCTATCAACCCTCTGGTTGCTCAGGTTATGTTAAAGAGGGCATCTTCATTGAACTGGTTGTTTCTTGCAAGCTTTGATCAACTTCAGGAACTTCTGCCAGAGGTTCCAAAGAAAGTTTTAAAGGTCGGACAAAATTAACTTATGTATTAGATCAATCTTTTTGCACAGTTGTAATGCAATGGTTCTTTTTATCTGATACTACATGTACATTTGCTGGCATCATTTAAAAATTAAATATAAGTTTTAGCATATCCCTCATACCTAAAGTGTTGACCCTGCTGATTTTCAGCAGATGTTTTGAAGTCACCACTATGTTCATGAGAAAATGATTAGAACATTTCCTTAGCCAGAAAAATGCTCATTTGATCAGCTTCCTCTTCAAATGTTGTCCTATCAAGTATTGTATCATCATACAAGCTTATACATTTCTCTAATATAAGAAATGTTTTCCCATTAAGTATTTCCAGGACTTTTGTGTCCCCCCTCCATCCTCTTACACAGTAATAAACTCACCACTTACAAATTCATAATATTAAGCATTTGAAAGAGCCATAGAGGTTAAGATAAAGAATTACGTTGACTGAAGTGTCCAGTCTGTAGTTAGAATTGTGTGTTACTACCTACTGTTTCACCTGAGCCAAGTCTGAGAAAGTTACAGACTGATTATAGTCAGCTAATTAGACAAAAAATGCCCAACTTTTATCAGTGAAGAGAATGGTAGGATAAACTTCCACATCAGAAGGATTTGGTTAAGGTGAAGGAGCAAGTGAACAGGTATTTAGGCACCGAATAGCAACTTGTCTATGTTATTTTAATAACTGCATATATATAAAATCACGTTTACTGACTGAAGACCAGAAAAATATCTTATCAGTTTAATGCCTCTGTGACATGCCAATCCATAGAAGACATTATTTCCTGGACTAACGAAAGAGAATAAAGCCTATTAGGATATTGATTTTCCTGTGTTTCAAGAGACAGGCTATTATTTACGCTGTTTATAGTTTTAAGACAGGTGGCACATTGTCTACTGTACATGCCTCTCCTTCTGTATTGTAAGTAAGTCTTTTTTTTTTTCTTTCTAGCAAGAAAATAGTTATATATCTTAGAATCCTTAACAACT
The DNA here is from genome assembly GCF_000703405.1 of Apaloderma vittatum. Taxonomy (NCBI): domain Eukaryota; kingdom Metazoa; phylum Chordata; class Aves; order Trogoniformes; family Trogonidae; genus Apaloderma; species Apaloderma vittatum. Next base: position 13,915 of record NW_009724837.1, on the reverse strand, counting down.
AGTTTAACTTTTCATATTTGACGGTGTGTACATGTACTATAAACACTCCTTGAGTGTCTTTTTTTTCTATTTTCAGCATTTTAGTGATATAACATCTTCATGCAGCCTAAATGCTGATACTCCAAAAGAAAGAGCAGTGAAAGATGCATCACCCTCAGAAAACCAGAATAACTGCAATACATTCTATCGAAATTATAAACAAAATCATCAATCTTTGGAGCTGCTTGGTGAGGCACAAAACAGCACAGGTAATATCTTGAATTACTAGGAAAATGTGCCTCCTTTGAAGACAAGTGAAAACCTGAGTATTAGAATCTTTATCTTCTAATCATATAAAGGTCAATTATTCTGCAATCAAAATGCCCAATGACATCTTTGGTTTCCGTAAAGTAAAGAGAAATTAGCTAATTTGTCTTTTGCCAAAGAGTCCTCAGCAAGAGAAGGACATGGACCTGCTCCAGCAGGTCCAGAGAAGGGCCACAGAAATGACCAAAGGGCTGGAGCACCTCTCCTACAAAGATATGGTGAGAGAGTTGGGGTTGTTCAGCCTGGAGATGAGAAGGCTCCAGTGAGACCTTCCAGTACCTGAAGTGCGCCTACACCAAATATGAGGAGGGACTGTTCACAGGGGTGTGTAGGACAGGACAAGGGGCAATGGTTTTAAACTAGAGCAGGGTAGATTTAGATTAGATGTTAGAAAAAAATTCTTTACTGTGAGGGTGGTGAGACAGTGGCACAGGTTGCCCAGAGAGGTGGTGGAGGCTCCATCCCTGGAGGCATTCAAGGTCAGGCTTGATGGGGCTCTGAGCAACCTGATCTAGTTAAAGATGCCCCTGCTCGGTGCAGGGGGATTGCACTAGGTGACCTCTAAAGATCCCTTCCAACCCAACACATTCCATGATTCTATGGTAAATTTTTCTCTACCAGGAACATCTCATATGAATTCTGAAGCCATAATTTCTCCATTGAATCATCATCAGGGTTTTTTTTACTCTGATCTTCCAAGCTATATACAAAAGAAACTGTGTTCCTCAGAAGTAATTACAGAGAGAAAGCAGAATTCTTTTGCTCTGCCAAAGGATTGTGAAGAGTTTGCTCATCTAGATGTTACAAATTCTCTTCATGTTCGAAGACAGCCTTTCAGGGTGCACTATGGCTCTGATCATTCTTCCAAAAGCTCTGAAAAAAAAGATTTCTTTGCAACTTTCATTGACTGTGCATCTCAGAAGAGCTCTAAGAGTTTTCTAGAAGAACCTAGAGGCACAACTTCTAAGAGCCCAGAAATCCTAATTGACCAGACCCCATGGAATGACTCTTCATCCACAGGCCCATGTGATTCATTTGCATCTGATGGTTTTCCCTCTGAATTCTTTGTTGACCCAGATGAGCTTCAAAGTCTGAATTTTCACCAAATAGGTAGAGAATGCAAAGAGAAGAGGAAACAAGGTGCACCATTCCTATGGACAAAAGTAGAAAATAGAACAGGTATGTCCAAAACAAACAGAATTTGCTGAAATAATGTTTGTAACATGACTGTGAACAGGAGCATCTGTAAGACTATAGATTTTTTGTTTATTTCAAGTAGTTGTTAAATCAAATCCAACCCAACAGTTGCATGCTTCCTTTAATAAAAAACTTCCTTGCACATTTTTCTTTCTAATAAAAGGTTCCTAAACATCTATTTTCTCTTTTCAGCATAAAGGATATTTAAAAAAAAAAAGAAGAAACAGAATTGTGTTACTGTCATTATTTTTCCTTGGTAAAATATTGAAAAATGTAGTTCTCCGATATTGTAACCTTCAACCTCTTCTCTGACAGTGCCTGAAATGTGCATATTAAACATGCCAGAATTATTTTAAAGGTTATGGGAAAGATTATTTTGTAAATACAGGTTTAGACAAAAGGGAGAAAAAAAGACTAGAAAAATATTTTCTCTAAAGGATAAAAGGTAGATTTGGCAAATTCTGAATGTGAAATTTAGATAATACTAATTGCTGTGTTTTGCTGTGGGCATTAATGAAGAATTTCACTCTGACAACTTTGTAAACTTTGTTTATTTCATACTATTCTCTTCATATTGGAATATTTCTTTTCAGCTAATTTTTAGCTAATATTTCCAGGCCTAAACTCTCTGTCTTGAAAACATTCCAAAGTGTTTTGCTTCGAACAGATGGTATAATGTGTACTTCAAAACTTTGTTTACACTGAAGGTGTGTACACTCCTTATATAAAATCTTCAGGCTTCTCTCTTTTTTGTATTTTTTTTTTAATCCCTGGTTTAATTTCTCAAATATAGTTAGCCTAAGACCTCTTTTTCTTTAGCCATAATATGTATCCATAGAGCCTTGAAAGTAAGAAAACGTCGCTAGTCTCTGTCAGACTGATTATTTCAGTATTGTATATTTTATTTTTTTTAATTCTGCTTTTCAGTGTAGGTGACATGCCATATTCTTTAGAAATCCAAGGTTAAGCTTCTTAAATAAAGCACCTAACTCTAGTACAGATGATTTAATCTATGTTTTTTCTCTTGCTGCCTGTCATTCAAGCCTTTGGTGGTACTAGCAAGGTCAGCACAGCATGTTTTCACAAGTTAGGTCAGAGTCATTCGTGAAAACAAAAGTTTTATGTTTCACAAGCATTATGTTTCACACACTGCTTAAGGCAATTATGAACGTAAAGAGAGGAAAAGTTAATTTGATATTGTGAACTATGTAAATTAAGATGTTCATACAGAAGCTCTGAACAGACCTGTGGCCTCTTCATTGAGATTAAATTTGAGACCTAGAGTATTGCTGGGTATTTAACAGCATTTCAGTAATTTCAGCACTGATAGTATAAAATTCTAAATACAATAGTTTCAGTAGAGATCAGGGCAGATTCTTCTGGTACCTGGTACTACATTTTACAGTATTCTGAAAACACTGTGACCTCTGATACACTTCGTGAAACACTCTTGCCAGTAGGGCAAGAGTATACTTAAATCTCAATCAAATAAAAAAAAAAAAAAGGAAAAGTGATTTTTGGTTTACCTTTTGGAAGAATAGGTTTATTCTATTTTATTATTCACTAGACAAGGGAAAAATAAGTATACTAAATAGTTGTGCATGCAAATGCAAAAAAACCATCTTAATACAATGAAAGCCTTATTAAGTCCCAAAGTTAAGAAATGTGAAATCTCAAGTTTAAGAAATCTGCACTGAGTCAAGTTAAAAAGACACACTGGGAATCCCCAGGGATTTCTTCAGGCTCTAGATCAAACTTTTATTAAGCCACAAATAATTAATGCCAACATGCCAAACCAGTATTTCCACTGGAAAAGATTAAATCCCTAGGTTAATGTTAAAGATTTCTGACAATACTTTTTTCGTAAAGACTAAAAAGTAACTTATTTTGAATAGGCAACAGCTCGAATGTTTTATTGCAAAAATACATCAATCTAAAGAATGTAAGTAGCTTTTTTAAATAACATAGAAACTTGAATATGTCTCTGGTTAAAAATCTCCACAATTACTGAATAGTACTGCATGTAATATTAGTGAAATAGAAAAAATATTGTGGTTAAGCATAGTACAAGTTGATGTGTTTATTTTGCATAAAGTCCTATATTAATATTACAGGACAATATGCGTAAAACTGATCAGTAGTAGTATGTAGTAGTTAATATTATTCTCTAAATGTTCAGTCTCATGGCAGTTGATACTTCTGATACACAACAAACTGGTTAAAGCTGAAGTCTATTACTGCTTTTGAGAAAAACATAATTAAGTCTGCATACATGTTGTATTTGTAGTTTATCATACATGTATTTTTTTCTACTCCTTTTCCAGTTTCAGGATTTGGAGAATTACCAGAGTTCAAAAAAAGGAGATTGACATACGAAAGAGTCCCTGGAAGAAGTGATGGACAAACACGTCTTAAATTCTTTTGAATGGAATGAGGGTTTGCATACTACAACTAGTTTTTAAAATTCTTAAACTCTTTGAAGGGAAGTAGATTCAATTCAGTCTTTTATTTATTTTAGAGATAAGTTAAGGTTTGGGAATCCTTACTAATTCGGGATTCTTTTGTACATTTTTAAGATTTTACTGAGCAAACTAGTTCCTCGAACTTGGAGAATTAGTGCTTCTCTGTTTATTCTCATAGGCCATATAAGAGTACTTCATCATTCTTTTTACAAAAAATACAACATGAATCAAATAAAACCAGACACTGAAGCTCATAGAGTTTCAAGGCACCTACATTTGCTCCCTGAGCATGCAATTTCCAAAACTTAAAGATGGACTAGAGCTGCCAGAATCTCAAGGCTGCTTATAAAGTTTTAAGAGCTTTTTTGTACTTACAGCTGTAAGCCTTTGTCTTCTTCCCTTGGGCTTGGTCCCACTTCTTTCTTTCTGACAGCTCCTTTAGAAACCATGTGATGAGTTCCTAAACTGCCTTACCGAGTCAAGCTACAGGAACAACTTGTTTGTTTTATGGACAAGTGAATGATATGTTGAAATTTAGGTTTCTAGTAGTTTTCATTCAGAGAACGAAGCTGTGATCCTACCTCTCTGCATAATCCGGTGGAAGCCATTTGTTGGCATCTACATTTTTCAGCCTGCTAAAGTGCAGGCAGATGAGAGTCATCTGAGAAGCAGTGCCAGATATTGTAGGCTATAGCTGGAAGAGGGGTAAGAGATTAAAAAGAAAAAGTCATCTCAGTTGCAAGCTACAGAAGAGAGGATAGACTAGAATCCAAATCCTCACCATCAAAAGATTGGCAAGGAAACCAGAAATATATGTGAGAGCAATGGGAGACAGTAACTTCATTCTGCTGCAGGAGACCATACACAGTTTGCACAGGCATGCCAGCCAGCTGCAGAATATCCGTGTCTGTTCAGTGGCCTTCAGCTGAGGTGATTCAGTTTTCGAGCTCATAAGTCTTTTCACGTTTGATGTAATAACAGAAAGGATAATAAAGAAGAAACTACCAAGTTTATGCTTGCAGTAAAATACTTTCTCGCCTTTATTAAGCGCATATTCACCATTTGTAAATAAAACTAGCACTTAAGGAGAAAGCTTTGGTCTCTCAGAGAAAATAGAGTGCTGATTTTTAGCTGAGAATTCCTAAAAGCTATGGTGACAGCATTTGTAGAAATTTTAGTTCACAGTAATATCTCCAAATTATTTGTACCCAAATTGTTTGCAATGCTTTAGAAAACAGCTTTCAAGTGTAACATTAAAAGACCTTTAGAAGATTTGCAAACAAGCCAGCATTTCCCTATTTTGCCTAGAATAAGAGAAAGACTTAAATAGTTTGCTTGCATTTTTGTGGTCACTTGACCTAACCATTTTCCACCTCTTTTCGTCATGAGTTTGGCTCTGTTTTTCAGAACTATTTCCTAAATTGCCAGACACAGGAATCAATCTGTTCTTTTAAGAGTGTAGCCCTACAAAGTCTCAGTCACAGATGACCACAGTGGAGAAAATTACAGCTGCCACTGCCAAGCTATGTATTTATGTCCTCCTTTCACACAGGCAAAAGCTGACACCAGAACTTTCACATGAACTGTCACAGAATACTAGCTCAGATAAGCTATAGATCACTTTGAAAACAAAGGCATGCTTCCTACATTAAATAAATAAATAAAAATCAGGTGTTGTCTGCATTAAGTTTCCATTAGGTAGAAAATTACTATTGCACTGTACAGATGTGCTTCCTCCACCCTCTTAAATCATCTATAACTAAGAAGAATTAGGAACTAGCTAATTCTCAGACAAAAAGATGCAATACAGAAACTGATCAGCAGTCCTCCATCAGTGGGTTCAAATTTGTAAACTGCTTAGTGACCAGGCTGTTGGCACCTGTAGGTGGAGAAGAGCCTTGTTGGTGGATTGTGAGAGGTGACAGTGAGAAAAGGGGGCCTTACGGCTTCTGTGAGGCACTCGTTTAACTTGTGTGTGCTCACTTAACTTGCCCCATCATGGGCATCGTGTGGGATCTGCTGCCATCAGACTAGTATGAAGGCATCTGTGCAGTGTCTGGAGAGTTGGGTCCTCAGCAGACAACCCTACTGGATGGTGTGTGGTAAAGGAAGCTAAGATCATGGAAATCATAGAAACATCAAGGTTGGAAAGGACCTTGAGATCATCAAGTCCAACCTACAGCCCTACACCACCCTAACACTAAACCATCTCCTGAAGTGCCACATCCAGCCTTTTCTTAAACATGTCCAGGGATGGTGACTCCACCACCTCCCTCGGCAGCCCGATGTAGATGAAGATGTCCCTGCTCACTGCATGGAAGCTGGACTAGATGATCTGTAAAGGTCCCTTCCAACCCAATGCATTCTACAATTCTATGAGTCTATGTTGCCCACCGCACTGCAGATTACACTTGTTAGAGCAGGGGCAGCAAGATGTGGTGCTCGTCTGGGCTGTCGCA
>NW_009724837.1:6749-7460 GCF_000703405.1 Apaloderma vittatum | reverse complement strand
GGTTCAGCAAAGCAGTGCAAACCTGCAGCCGGAGATGAAATGTTGTGCTGTTGACTGGGCAGGTAAAGAGACACCTTGGTCTGCTGCCTACAGAAGCCGACAGCTTCCCAGGCTCATCTGTCAGGTTCCTTGCTGAGCTGCAAAAGCTAAGGTGCTAAGGTGCAGGCTGCTCCATTTGGCTAACACAAAATAACCAGCGGTGAGATGCTTCGTAAAACTGACTCTCCACAAGAACCCAAGATCCTCAGCACCAACCACCCTTGTTCTAGAGCTTGTTCTGGCACGTGACTTCTGTCACAGACTGTGCCTTGGGATGGCAGAGGCCACATTGCTGTCATCCCCCTTCCCGCTTGTGCGCAGCAGCTCAACTGCACGCTGCTCTGAGAGCAGAAGCATGCTAAAAGCACACCCATGGAGAGACTGGAATCTGTGTCTTCCTCCTGTGAGACTGCAGAATAACCACCGCGCTCACAGGTACACCACGCTGGAGAGCTCACAATCCACCTCACAACGGCTGCATGGGCCTTTCTATCGCCCACTGGTGCAAAACATGGATACACTAAGGACCTGCAGAATGCCCAGTGCTGCTCCTCTGACACATGTTGACTGTGGTGCTCCAGCTGAAGGATGCCATGTGTAGTTGGGCAGGGCAGCCGAAAAACAACAGCAATTCACTGGCAGGTGAGAAGCAGCTGCTCTCTCCCGCACAAT
>NW_009724837.1:0-6735 GCF_000703405.1 Apaloderma vittatum | reverse complement strand
CACCAGCCACTCCAGAATCCAAGCTCCAAGTGAGGATGCTAAACAGAAAAGAGCATGCAGCAGGAGGGCCTGGGGAGAGGAACAGATGTGGGGATGGTGGAAGGATTTATGGTGGGAACTTAAAGAAATACAAAGGGCTTGCCTGGCAGGGAGTGGCCAGCAGCCAGATGCTGGCCGTTCAAAGGCATTTGATGCATACTCTCATCCTGCTCCCTCCCTGACCTGAGCATTTTGACCTCACTCTCAGCCTCCGGTCACCTCTGTGTAAGTCAGAATAACCATGCTTCCTCTGGATTTCCGCAGTGTGTGCATGTGTCAAGTATGAAAAGAAAAACTGCCGTGTTCAAACAGCCCGAGATGAAAGGATGCCAGAGCGAAGAAAAGCTCATAAGGAAGGATGTTCTCCTCTGTATTTAGTGGCACAACACATATTGGCAGTATGATGACTCTCATTTCAGTGTCTTCCTGCAGAACAGCAAGCATGAAAACGTTTTGGCAAAGACTGAACTGCCTGCAGGACACTCGTTGCTTCATTTCAGTTAGCATTAATGAAAATTACTCAGATTGCAAAGTACTTCCTTACAGTTTCAAAATATGTGAGCCTGATTATATTGTTACTGTTGACCACCAAAATGGCAAATGGTTATAAATAGGGTTTTTTCTGTTGATGACAAGTTTTTCTAAAAATCCAACATCCTTCTCTTCCCAAAAAGCCTAACGGCTTGATGCCTCCCTTCTCACTGCAAAAATCAAAGTGCCCTCTTCATTACAATATCTGCTCTTTGTTACAATGAAACAATGAGTTTAGGGAAAGGAATTTTATTTCCAAACTTCTAAAAGATTAATACAAACAATAAAAAGTAAACAAAACCAAAAAACTATTTAAAAAGTTAGTTGTCTTTGTAAAAGTGCTCTATAAAAAAACTGAAGGCAAACAACCAAGCACATTTTAGTAAGTGTTGTGTATTGCAAACCTTTACAATTATGCATGCAACTATCTTTGGGTGATTGTGGATTTTTAGTGTCTATTTGGTCACATCTTAAACATATCAAGGGCCTTTACAAATACAAATTAGGAGAAGTATTACACATTAGATGTTTTGCAAGAAACATGCCGTAGGAATCAAGCCTGTGCTACTCATTGTGTCCAGCAGTTTCCAATATGCGTCATTTATGGACTTAGATGCACTAGAAAAAAAATGTAGATCATTCCAGGTCTTGTTATAGGAAGCAAAACTCCTCCTGAGAACATTACTTCAGTACTAACAGCATTTATTTTTATACTTTAACAATTCACTTTTGGGATGTTTTATTTTGGAAAATACAAATAACTTTTGCTACCATTACAGTGTAACAGTTTACCAAGATAGGAGTAAATAATTTGGTAAAAAAATCATGTTTTTTTCTTTTCTAAAATGTAAACTTCTCAAGTAATATTTGTATAGTTAGCATAGTGTAGTAACAACAGTGATGACTATGAAAAGAACAAGAGTTATCCTAAAAAACTTTAAGAATACTAGCAAAAGATAGTGAAGTACAGATACACAAGAGCAAACAGATAAATATCTAGGATGATGTTTTAGCCACACAAAAGTTAGGACAAAGAGAGAGTTTTCTTGTGAAGGAAGGGCAGTTGTTATTCATGTCAGGCTTGAAGGCAACTCTTCAATGGCCTTCCCTGTAAGAGAAAAACAACATTTATTAAATGCTGCCTTCCTAAGCCAATAAATTTGTCTTACAAATTACAACACATAAGCTCCTTTGCACTGAGAAAAACTGAATAACCAATTTCCTTTGTTGGATGTTGTTGTCCTTGAATATTCTAATTTTTTTTTAATTGGATTTTTGACTTTGCTCTTATTTTTTATGATCCTAAGATAACAAGAGAACAATAAACTAGATAATTGTTCTGTCACAGCAAAAGATGGCTAAATGACATCTTGGGCTGAGCTATACATTCCTAAAGGTGTCATAAATCAGCCATCAAACTTATTTGAGAAAGTATTTTGTATACTGTCTGGATGATGCAATCAAACTTGAATCCTAGAAATACATACAGACACACAAAGACAAAAGTGTAGAAAGGCTGCTTCAGTAACAGAAGTACACATGCAACAGTCACTATCAATTTTATCTTATTTGAAGAAATCATTAAGGGTATCACCTAAATTAAGAAAATCTTCTGCCTGTGCTTTCCCCTCCCTCCCAAAGTTTTTCCAGAAGCGCAGCTCATGCTCAGTTGTTCTCTTTCTTCAGGTTCAATTCTCTTTCGTCAAACCTATGTAGCAACAATCAAATCCATGCTATTAATAACGCATCAGCACAACTGCAAGCTCAGGAACGCTAGCAGCAGAAAGGGGAAGATTTTACAAGTACTTCATGTTCTAGTTTAAATTCTGCCCTTAAAGAAAACGTTAATTTTCACTTTGATAGCACTCTCAAAGAAAGACTAGAATTCAGTTCTTCCTCTCTCTGTAGCCTTTTCAGTTCTTTAGAAGGAACTACTCTTATTTTGTCTTTATAAGAAAAGTAACCCCGTCTCAATATCCTACTTCCACTTTGCTTGTCATGCAGAAGAAGTGAAATCATCCAACAAAAGTTAGGGTTGATCTAGCCCAAGACTGCTAGCACACGTGGCCTTTCTTCCTCCCGCTGCAATGACTGATACCTGTATCACAGGTGGGAGAGACAAGAGTGGGAATCACAGAACTGGATCTCAAATCTCTACAAACACTGGACAGTCACTCACCCACCTTGCAGGTGTCAGGCAGGTATGAGCAATGCAGAGCACTAAGGCAAGTAGAGCTTAGGGAGTTTCTCATCTTTTAGACCTGTGCCCGTAAAGGTTACGACAGGTGTGTTTACAGATTGCCTCAGCTTGTCTCTGCTTCCGCACTTTCGGTGCGGCACCAAACCCCTAAGGACAGGCACAGCTAAATGAAGGGCAATCTGACTCTGAGGACAAACCCCATCTTAATAAGCTTCTAACTTAAGCTGTGAGCTGGTCATCAAAACACATGTAACTGACACAGCTTTGTCTTCTTCAAGCTGCATATACAACTTTTAATGTTTAGCTGTGTCAAACACAACCGTATTTCACTGACAGTTTTTATTATTTTGGATGCTGCCAATAACCCCAGAGCTGCTCAAGCACAAAAACTGACTGAACAAACTAAACACCTCTAGAAAGAACTGTAGGAAAGACACATGCCACACCTAAAAGAAACTGAAAACAATCTGTTGAGCCAGCAGGGAAGTGGTGAACACTTTGCTATCAAGAACTTGACATTCAAACAACTATCACCATGTGCCCTTATCCCTGCTAAGACATGAGTTTCAAACCAGAGTTGTGGTATCTGTGACTTTTATTACCTGATTTTAGAGTAGGGCACAGGATCTCGGTTCTCGAAAGGGATTGCTCCCTGCAGGAACACCAACAAGCAAGGCATCTTTGCAGGCATTTTGCATGCAGTACTGCTGGAGTTCTGCAGCTGCCTGAGAGACCTGTGTAAAGGAAAAAAAGAAAACAAACAACCAAATCCAGAGAGGAAACTAATTCATTCACAAACATCTATTAGGCATTTCCTCTTGAGGAACCATTATCAAACAGAGCTGGAGAGCAGCCAAGTACGCTCTGGGATTCTAAAGCACCAGTAAATCACCACAGATGCACATTTACAAAGCTCTGATGAAACACTCATAAAATTCTATGCCAGCAATGAGGCAGAGGAGTATAGAGCACTGAGGTGCAAATCCAGTGGAATTTGTCCTCATTAAAATGTGCCTTGACCACAATCTACTGCACTGTTTTCAGGTTTATATTTGAACAGTTACATCCTTAGATAATTTATAAAAAAGATTTTAATCTCCAAACTGTTAAGCAACACTGAGCATAACAAGGAATGAAAGCAAAAAGATGAGGATGAAAAGCTTTTTAAGTCCAATTTGCCACCTTCACCTGCCAGTGAAGTGAGAGCTTCAAATCGACACTCTCTCCCCCAGGGAAGACAGTCCAGAGTGGCAGAACAAGGCCAGGAACCCAAAGGCAAGATGCCTCCACATGAACTCCCCTGCTCTCCCTGTGGACAAAAGTCAGTCTTGTGCCTGTATTTTTGAAGGTAAACATAGAGAAATTCCCCATTTCTTAGACTAATATTGGAGGTGCAAGGAATTGCGAAAATTCGTGCTGTCCGCTACATTTTATATAAAAGGAAAAAAACCACGTTGGTAAGAATAAAAGTTTCCCTCTGACCTCACCTCTGCTTTCATTCCAGGACTCCTGAAATACTGATTTTAATTCCCACACAACTTTGCAGTGTTGCCAGTGGAGGGACAAGACTATAGCCAGAAGCACCATCCATGCTTCCCAGCCTCCTGATTGAAGGGGCCACCCAAGGGCCCTGATGGGATTTTGGTTCTGGGCCATCCCATGTAACACCACCTGGAAGCACGTGGGAAGTCAGGCCTAACGCACGCTTTCCTTTGCGATTTTGCTGCTGCCCTGTTCACTGTCTCCCAGCTCTCCACCAGGACACTCACCCTGGCAACGGCCTGAGTGAGAAGCATCTGCAGCAAGGATGCCTGCAAGTCAGTGGTCTTTGTCACCCCTCATGTCCTTGAGAACCTCTTTCTGGCAGATGCAAAGATCTCCCACACTGCCCAGCCCCTTGGACCCATGAGTTATGAGCACCCTCGCCTCAGCCACAGTGCTAACCCCCTGCTGGTACCCAACTATGCACCACAGGGCTATAAGGTGTCACTTGCCAACACTGGTCAGGCCAAGGCTGCGAGGAGCTTTTTCCTTGGGAAATGAGCATAATCATTCAGGGCACAGCTTACCCCAGGAACACAACACAGTTATCAGTTTCTCACTATGACCTCTTTGCACTTTTCTGCCAAAATCTGCAACACATGCCGAGCTACATATATCCTGGTTCTCTTGGAGATACAAAGCTCACTTTTGGCATCTCTGTGAGAATTACAGCAGCAGACTGTTGTTCTGGGGCTGATTTGCCTACTCTTAGCCATACCTATGCCCATGTAACATTCTTCACTCATCCAGTTCACACAGAAAGTACAAGGATTTCTGTCTATTTCATCACAGGACAAACACGCTCCCTGAGGTAGCCTCCTGCATGCAAGCTGTATGTGGGTACCTCTTTCCTCCTCGGTTTCCTCTTTCTGAAAATACTGTTCCTGTCTGCTTTTTTAGCTGGCAGGGTAAACATCATTGGAACTTTGCACCATGGGATGTATTTTTAAAAATCCTTTCATATCCAGCTTCCGCCTGAAAACACATTGTCTATTCAAAGCAGCCAAAACAATGTTTTCTCCTACCTCAGCATCTGCTAAAACTGATTCAAGTGGTTTTTCACCAGCTGAATATATTCCTCACTGTTTTTACACTGCGTGCCAAGAAAACAGTATTACCCTTTTTATAAAACACATTTTTAACCATGCACCATTTCACTTAAGAAAAAGACACAGTTTCCTAGAACAGCAGACTTGGAAAGAGACTGCTGTGCACAATGCTGCAAGAAAGATGAGTTTCATCAAGGCTAAGCCATCCTGGAGTACAAGCATACCCATAATAAATACATAGCCTTGAGAAGTCCAGCTCCCAGAATATGTTACTGACACAAAACAGCCCCAAATAAACTACAAACTATAATTCTAATAACCTTTCTCTGGCCAAAAAAAAAAAGGATTGGGGAGGGGGTGTATGCCTCAAAATGAGCAGGAACAGAGATTCAGGCTATTTCGGGTGTCATAAAGCAACAGAAATGTTTGGTCAACTGTGTGTTAGGCAATACCCCCTCTTCAGAGTAGCCTACTTTTCTATTCCGCATCATGCTCTTTCTCAGAGATTCCCATACATCATTGCAATGATAAACTATGGTCACTTTTAGTGAATCAAACATCTGCTGATGCAGTATTCACTAACAAAATTTAGTAACATTAACAAAATTATCAGAACGATGTCCAAAAGCCTTAGGGGCTTTGCAATAGGCACTTCAGATTTTCACCACCCCACTACAAGAAAAGGTATTCTACAAGAAAAGGTTTTCTAATTTATTTTTAAATCAATTAGCTAAGTTCCTGCAGCTCAATATACTGGCACTGTCATCAGACTGAGGAAGCTGGTATTTTTTTGCATGGCCAGAGAAAAAATCGTGAATGCATGGAGACAATGAGAGCAGAGGAAAGAGTAGGATACAAATTATTCTGACCATCATTTCACAGCCTATGCTGCATTTTGTGTCAGAAAGGCATCATTTTTGCGAAGCACTTGTGGACACCCACACACACACCTGCTGGGAACCCAGAGGTGTTTTGGATAGGTCTGCGCTGGTGAGTTTGCGCTGCCGAAGAAGAAAAAAAGAAGGAGGAGAAAAAGAAGACAAAAATAAACAAAACCAAAAATCCAAAACAACCCAAAACCTCAGGAGCTAGCAGATGAGAGGACCGCCCCACTAGCCCGTCTTTGTCTGGAAATCTGCAAGCGGGAGAAGAGTCATGCATGCGTAGAAAATCGCCTGCTCTCCCCAGGCGTGTCAGCGGGTACAAAAATACATTTTCCCCCGCCTCTCCCGGAAAACCCTGCCAGCGCTCAGCAGCAGGGGGAAGTCGGCTGTCTCGGCTGTGAGGAACTACTCCCGATTGCCATGCTTGCTTGTGCAGAATTAATGAGGTGCCGCTCTATTATTTATCATAGCTCCTTCCACCAGGGAACGG